>NW_012100677.1:191518-222539 GCF_000951045.1 Mandrillus leucophaeus | reverse complement strand
AAGTCAGGAAACAACAGGTGCTGGAGAGGATGTGGAGAAATAGGAATGCTTTTACACTGTTGGTGGGAGTGTAAATTAGTTCAACCATTGTGGAAGTCGGTGTGGCGATTCCTTAAGGATCTAGAATAAGAAATACCATGTGGCCCAGCAATCCCATTACTGGGTATATATCCAAAGGATTGTAAATCATTCTACTGTAAAGATACATGTACATGTATGTTTATTGCGGCACTATTCACAATAGCAAAGACTTGGAACCAACCCAAATGTCCAACAGTATAATCTTTTTAGATAGCAGTTTGGCAATTCTATCAAGAATCATAAAGTTGTTTACACTCATTGGCTCAGTAATTCCATTTCTGAAAATCTACTTTAAGAAAATAATCATGAATAAGTAAAAGGCTTTATGATAATAGTTAATACTTACTGAGTGGTTGCTTTGTACTAGTGTTGTTCATAACCCTTTACATAATATTTACAAGACACTTAATGATATAGATACACTGTATTATCCTCCTCCTCACTCCCTTTTTATACTAGATTAAACTGACAAGCAGAAAAGTTAAGAAATTTTCACACTGTTTCACTGCTAAGTGGAGATGGTGGGGTTTGATGTCTGAAATTTGGTACTAGTGTCTGCATGTTTAATCACCACTCTGTGCTGTCTCTCTGTGTATTTTGAGTTTTCAGCAGCAGCATTTACAGAAAGGAATAATAGCAGGATAGTTAAGAACACTATAGAACTTGCTAGAATTTTATGCATTTATTAAAATGTTCATTTTTGAAAAGCTAGTGTTAATATGTGATGTACTTAATAGATGCAGAAGTAGGATACAATTTTTTGTCAAGTAATTACAATTATGTAAAAATATAACTCTCTGCTTAGAAACTTAAAAAAGAAAAGAAATACAACGAATTATTAAAAATCATTGTAGGCCGGGCACAGTGGCTCCTGCCTGTAATCCCAGCACTTTGGGAGGCTGAGGCAGGTGGATCACGAGGTCAGGAGATTGAGACCATCCTGGCTAACATGGCAAAACCCCGTCTCCACTAAAAATACAAAAAAATTAGCCAGACATGGTGGCGGATGCCTGCAGTTCCAGCTACTTGGGAGGCTGAGGCAGCAGAATGGCGTGAACTTGGGAGGCAGAGCTTGCAGTGAGCCGAGATCGCACCACTGCACACCAGGCTGGGTGACAGAGCAAGACTCTGTCTCCAAAACAAACAAACAAACAAACAAACAAAAAACCAAAAATCATTGTAATAGACTAATGGGGCTCTGGTTGAATTATTATTATTATTTTGCTTTCCAAATTGCCTTGAATGAACACATATGGCTTCAATAATGAAAAAAATTTAATAAAATTATTTATTGTAGAATTGTCCAGTCGCTAAACAAAGCTGTTAAAGAAGCAGCCCAACTTCCCTGTTATATTGGCCCTTTTTGTGATCTCATAACTGCTTTGCAATGTGCAATCTTTCCTATAGAAAGGTTGGATAGTGACATCATAGTTATCTGAGAATATGTATAACTTTTGCTATTTATATTAATCTTTATACAGTAGATGACTTAGTAACCAAATGGTTTATTGGGACCTAGAAAAGGAGGGTAAGTGGTACTCAATGTCTTTATTTTGGTTATATGGGTTTTGTTTACTTGCTTGGAGGTTTCAGAACTCATAGTTCAATTAAATGTATTTGGGGAAAAGGGACCATCACTATGAAGAGGTTACATGAAAAGGATTGAGTGCCAGTTTGCCTGATAGTCTTGTGTGATAAGATGGATGTGATGCTTTCTACTCATGCCTCTTCTCAGCTCTCTGCTTTCCTGTAGCTGAAAATCAGGGCTTGAGTGGCCATTTTTTTTTTTATTATCCTTTAAGTTCTAGGGTACATGTGCACAACGTGCAGGTTTGTTACATATGTATACATGTGTATATGTATACATATGTGCCATGTTGATGTGCTGCACCTATTAACTCATCATTTACATTAGGTATATCTCCTAATGCTACCCTCCCCCGCCCTCCCCACAATAGGCCCCAGTGTGTGATGTTCCCCTTCCTGTGTCCAAGTGATCTCATTGTTCAATTCCCACCTATGAGTGAGAACATGTGGTGTTTGGTTTTCTGCTCTTGCGATAGTTTGCTGAGAATGATGATTTCCAGCTGCATCCATGTCCCTACAAAGACATGAACTCATCCTTTTTTATGGCTGCATAGTATTCCATGGTGTATATGTGCCACTATTTCTTAATCCAGTCTGTCACTGATGGACATTTGGGTTAATTCCAAGTCTTTGCTATTGTGAATTGTGCTGCAATAAACATACGTATGCATGTGTCTTTATAGCAGCATGATTTATAATCCTCTGGGTATATACCCAGTAATGGGATGGATGGGTCAAATGGTATTTCTAGTTCTAGATCCTTGAGGAATTGCCACACTGTTTTCTTAATGAAGAAAACCAGAGTGAGGATAAGCAAGGTAAAGCATCGTAGTCTTGGGTCACACTGAAGGTAATTACATAAGTACATGGGCATGGTCTGTGTCATGTATGTATGCATACGTAGGTGCTCACCTAGAGAGCATGGGTTTGTGAACAATTGATAGGAGACAATCATTGATTTCCATGGAGTTGGATCTTCTTATTGTTAGCCTGATAATAATGTAATAATTTCAATAGTAATAGCATAAAGAGGTTAGGTAACTTGCCCAATCATGGATACAATATGTACTCACGTGGGTTTTGAAATTCAGGTTTGTCTAGCTCCAAAGCTTTTGCTCTTTCTAATAACTAATCAACAGTTACATACTTGTTTAATTTGTTCTTTATAGTAAAATATGTTTTATGTTCATCTTCAACTGTTCAGGCTTTTCACTTTAAATTATAAATAAAAATGATCTAATGTCCTAAATGAATGTGTGGGAGAGGTCAGTTAAAGTCATCTTCACCATATTATTGACCATAGTCAATAATAATCATTTTGAATGTTTGGACTTTTTTCTAGAACATTTTTTTTCCTGGACTTGAATTCAATTTTGAAATCAGGTTCTATATTAAAGAAATGGAGACTTACTCATTTTTTAATGACATAATACATTGTTTTAAAATCTAATAGATAATTATCTACTGTTAAGTCATCTTAAAATGGATGATTTCTATAATAACTGTTTAATCAATGAATATTACGATATCTAATAAAGCACAGAGAAAAGAATGGTTGGACTCATATATTCTGTATACTCCTGACATCAATGATTATAATATTAGCCATCTAGAAAATAGATTCTTAGAGATAAAAATCTTAGCAAAAATCACTACTATTGCTACTTCTAGTACTCTTAGTTTTAGCTAAATATCTTGATCATTTACAATGTCTTCAGGTACTATGTTAAGGCTTTTACATACATTATACTGTTTAATACAGCAACTGTATGAAGTTGGTATTATTACTTCCATTTTATAGATGAGTATCTGAAGCCTAATAAGATTAAGTAACTTGCCTAAGATTATTCAGTAAATGGCAGATGAAGGACTTAAATCCAGGTCTGTCTTAATTCAAAACTTATGTTTCCATTCTTCACCATTACATTGTATGTAGATGGTATCTAATCTATAGGATAGATTCTCAATGGTAGGATCACAGGCTGGAAGGAAGAATCCTGAATCTGCACAAGATCCTACTTGGTTCTGTCAACCAAGATGAGAGAAATTAAATTTTAATATAGAGAACAATATGAATGATATTTGGACCCCTGAAGTTAGCCTTTTCTTTAATTCAAAATTTCTTTTGTAATTATTTTTGCATGAGAAACAAAAAACATTTTTCCAGTAGATATATGAGTTTTTTTTTTTTCTTATGACACTCAGCTTTCCATTCCGCTCTTAGTTATTATTCCATTGCATTTTTGAAGAACAGTTTTTGCCGGGAGAAGGGAGAATTTAGCTTAAAAAAATCATGGTTCTTTTTACTTAGGTGACAAAGTCTGCATTATAATTTCTGCTCTTTCCTGGAATATATAGTCAAATTGCCAAGTTTAGTTATGTACCACATATTCATTGGCAGTTGGAGCATTTCCTTTGTAACCTTTTGTTCTTTTTCTTTGTAGTTGATAGAAAAATAAATTCTAACATTCAGAACCCTGAATTCAGTGTTATTTTCAGAAATCTCAGGCAGCAAGGTATATATCCAACATGAAAAGAAACCTTTGCCCTGACTTTGGTCCTGAAGTGGGCCTATGTTGGAATATTTTATTACTCTGAAACTAAAGCTGAATGAATATCTTAAGTTGTTTTGTTGGGAGCTAGCTAACTGATGAGTACTGCAGCAGTTCAAATAATTGCCTTAGCATCATGTTAATATTGAGATACAGAAAAAGAGTTAGGTTTTGCTTCTTTGGTGTTCCCAGTTCAGGCACTAGCCTTTGGAGTAGGGGAGTGAACAGACATGATGACAACTAGCAAACACTCACTGCTTCTGTGCCTCTTGACTTTATTACATGATTGCATACTTAACAAGATGAAGGAAGAAACTATACTGAAGACACATGGGAATCTGGGGCAAAAGGAAACTACTGTGGATTCTCCTCCTCTGTATTTTACATTTTCTTTGTAAGTGTTGCAGTTTTCCAATACAATTATTTTTGTTACTTGTTATAGTCTGACCCATACTTAAATTTCTGAGAAAACCCAACAGACAACTATATTTGGGAAGTATATGTATATTCAGTTTTATGTTCTTTATCCAGAGAAGCCTGTGATGGGAACATGGAACCAGAAGATAACCAGTCTCTTTGATTGATGCACAGGGGAAGGTGTCATGATTTGATGCAAATTATCAACTGGACAATCGGGAAGTCTGGATTTCATTCTTGTCTCAGCCAGTAACTACTTTTATGACCTTGATTTAATCAATTTATCTCTCTGAGCCCTACTTTTCTTCCCTTGTCAGATTAGGGAGTTAGACTAGAAGATCTTATAGGTCCTCTTTAGCTCTAAAATTCAATGATTTTAAGTGGCTCACAAATATTCATGTAATAATTGTCAAGTAAATTACTATATTATCTGTTTTAATCCATTGTTTCTAAAAATGTGTGTGACCCCCTAGGCTATGAATTTCATGAGGCAAAAACTGTTTGTCTTCACTTACCATTGTATTCTAAACATCCAGCACAGTGCCATAGTAAGATCTCACTAAATATTTATTAAATGAAAACATAATTAATTAGTTTTATTACGTGAGATTTCATGTAGTGGAAGGTTAGGTACAATACAAGATTCCCTAAGATAACTTCATGCAGATGACATGGGCTTTCTCAGAGGTAATTTATCATGAAGCAGTTGATGAAATGATGCCATTAGAATCAATTTTTCAAATGTGCCCCACACTTAGAAAAAGTATTTTATTTATCCTGATGTAAGCTGCTGTTACTAGAATTGGGAGCTTTTAAAACTACCACAGTAAATGGAAAAACTTTACAAGACATCATGAAAATTAACCTATCAGGAAGTCAGAGCAAAAAGAGTTTTAGATTAGTTTTGTTAGACAACTTAATGAAGGGATTGATGACCTTGGAATTCATGCACTCTATACTACACAGCATGATTCCCTCTTAGGGAACTCTGTGGGGACAGGTCTAGTCTTTTCTGCATTATGTAAAATTACTAGACCATTAAGATGTTTAATGCAGGTTAAAATTAGTAGTCTTCTTTTCCCCTGTATTTCATGAAGCAGCATCTGAGCTTCTTCTCTTTTTTGTTTTCAAATATCTAGTCTAAAGTCACTAAAGAAGAGGTTTAGAAG
Organism: Mandrillus leucophaeus; assembly: GCF_000951045.1. Taxonomy (NCBI): domain Eukaryota; kingdom Metazoa; phylum Chordata; class Mammalia; order Primates; family Cercopithecidae; genus Mandrillus; species Mandrillus leucophaeus. The sequence goes on along the minus strand of NW_012100677.1, from coordinate 216,733 downwards.
CTTTCACACAAAATATAATTAGTACTTGATCTCGAAAAGAATTCCAGAGAATGAGAAGAAAGTTATTTCCATATTTTCTGGATAGTGTTGATTTTCAGCATTTCAAATGGGCTGTACACGAAACTATTTATAATATCTTCCATTCATTTGTGGAACTAATTTTATTTTGTTTGTGCCAAAGTTGTTCTTTCCAACTAGTTACTAGTTGTAACTAGTATATTCTGTTCCTGTTCCTCCTGAGACTGCATATATTCTAGTTACTGACTGAACCATTATTTAGTTGATTGTTGAAGCAACTGTGATTGCTCTGGAATCTAATTAAAATGCATATTGGCGTACTTTTCAAGAAAATTATCTTTACTGAACTATTCAAAGCATCTTTTATTACAATTATTTTTAATAATGGTAGAAAGAACAGTCATAGTAGAAGCAGTAATGGTATTAAAAGTAATAGAAAAGTCCTAAAGAACAAGTTTGATTGATTGAATGATTTTATTTTATGTTTTAGAGAGTATCTTGGTCTGTTGCCCAGGCTGGAGTACAGTGGCATGATCATAGCCTATTGCAGCCTCTAAATCCTGGGCTCAAAGTGATTGTTTCCCCTGAGTCTCCCAGGTAACTAGCACTACAGGTGTGCACCACTAAACTTAGATAATTTATTTTTTGTAGAGATGTTGCCCAGGCTGGTCTCAAACTCCTGGCTTCAAGTGATCCTCTTGCCTCAGCCTCCCAAAGCGCTGGGAATACAGGCATGACCCACCATGTCTGACCAAGAGCAAGTTTTAAAATAAGTGTACAAAGAAGGCTAAAACTTTATAAAATCTACCTATTTTCTATTTTTATCCCATTCTACTACATGGATCGTTCCAATATGCATATCTAATTATATCTTTCTATGGCCTCTAAAACTCTTCGGTGACGCTTCATCAAATTCAATGTAACCCATCTTCCTCAGCATGGTACAGAAGGTGCTTTGTTATTCCAAGTACACATTTTCAATTTCAGCACCTACGTTTTCATTTTGAACTTAACACTCTATTAAATACTGAGTGTGGCTCACAAATATTCATATGGCTCACAAATATTCATGTAATAATTGTCAAGTTCTCCACTCATTCTGTGGCCTTTTAGATTTCTGTACTACAACACAGTGCATAAGAGACAAACGTACTTACTCGCAAACCTACTTATGAGCTACATGACCTGAAAATTACTTTCCTTTTCTGAGCTTCACATTTGTCACCTATAAAATGGAGATAATACCAACTTAAAAGTTTAAAAATTAAATAAAAAAATTTTAATTGGCACATGATTGTACTTATCCATGAGATACACAGTGATCTTTTGATACATGTAATATATGGTGATTAGATCAGAGTAATTAGTATATCCATAATCTCAAATATTGATTGTTTCTTTGGGAACATATTATAGCCTCCTTCTTGCTATTTTATACTGTATAATATATTGTTTTTAAGAATAGTCATCCTACAGTGGTATAGAACACTAGAATTTAATCTAGCTGTAATTTTTTATTACTTTATGAAATCGCTCTCATCTCTCCCCTTCTCCCTCCCCTTACCAGCACCTAGTAACTTCTGTTCTACTTTTCTTCTATGAGATTAAAATTTTTTTTAGCTTTCACATATGAGTGAGAACATGTGGTGTTTAATTTTCAGTTCCTGGCATATTTCATTTAACATAATGTCTTCCAGTTCTATCCATGTTACCAAAAATGACATGATTTTATTCTTTTTTATGGGTAAATAGTACTTCATTGTGTGTATGTATATACACTGCCTTTTAAAAATTTTTACTTTAAACATTTATTTTAGATTCAGGGGTACATGTGCAGGTTTGTTATTTAGGTAAACTGCAGGTCATGGGAGTTTGATGTACAGATAATTTCAGCACCAGGGTCATAAGCATAGTACCCTCTAGGTATTTTTTTCTGATCCCCTCTCCTCTCCCACCCTTCACCCTCAAGTAGGCTGCAGCGTCTGTTGTTCCCCTCCTAGTATTCATGTATTCTTTGTTTAGCTCCCACTTAAAAGTTTGAACATGCGGTGTTTGGTTTCCTGTTTCTATGTTAGTTCGCTTAGGATAATGGCCTTCAGCTCCACCCATGTTGCTGCAAAGGACATGATCTCGTTCTTTTTATAGCTGCATAGTATTTCATGGTTTATATGAACTACATTTTCTTTATCCAGTCTACCGTTGATGAGCAGTTAGGTTGATTCCATGTCTTTGCTGTTGTGAACAGTGTTGCAATGAACATATGTATGCATGTATCTTTATGGTAGAACAATTTATATCCCTTTGGGTATATACCCAATAATGGGACTGCGGGGTCAAATGCTAGTTGTTTTAAGTTCTTTGAGGAATTGCCACACTGCTTTCCACATGTTGGCTGCATGAATGTCTTATTTCACTTGCTCATTTGTTTATTAATTCATCTAAGAAATATTTATTAAACAACCACTGTGTTCCAGACATTGTGGTAGTTGTACATTTTCAATTTCTCGGCTTCTTGCCTCTCCCCTCACACTTCATACCTCTGATATCTTGAACTGTCCCTCAACTCAACTTTTCCATTTCTATGAATGCTGCTATTTTCAGAATATCCAGGATCTGAATTGTGAAATATCTTTGATTTTTCTTTTCTCCTTGTCTCTATTTCTTTTTACCTATGAAATCCTTGCCAGGTGCTGATCAAAACCTTTCAAAAGACTCATAATGCCTGCGGGCACTTCTGAGGCAGCCATTTAAAAAGAGCCTAATAAAACTATATGCCATGCCCTGGAATCAAATTAGACTATACTGCAACTCCTCTTTGAATTTCCACAAATACTATCTGATTTGTCTCTGCTAGTTCCTGACCTTGGTTTCTATTCATAGCTCCTACTCCTTTATTTGCTTTACTTGCCTCTGTCTTGATAACCAGTAACTAGTCAGGCCTAGTCAAAGGTAGAATTTTGATTCTATTTTTTTATTTTTTATCATGGGTTGCTTTTGATGTTTGACTATTAGAATTTGTTAAGTGACTTTTGCATTTGGTCTTTAGTGCCTCTCTTTCCTCTAAGATGGGATATGAATTTTTTTTTTACCACTTTGTCAGAACTGATCCATGATCTGCTTTAATTTTCTTTGACATATTCTTCGTATTTCCACTGTGCCCATTCTAGTTAAAACTCTTATTTAATTACACTCTTATTTAATTACAGCTCTTATTTCCACTGTGCCCATTCTAGTTAAAGCTCTTATTTAATTACACTTGGATCATTGTAATACCTTTCTGTTGATTTTTCTGCTTTTACCTGCTATCTTTAGTTGATCCTGTACATTCATGCCAAATTCATCTTTCTAAAAGTTTTGCTTTGATCAGATTGTTCTCCTACTTCTTATAACTGACACTGTATAGACAAATTCTTTAGCCAGGCATCCAAAGCTCTCCACAATCTAGGGTTAATCTACTGTTTCTCCTATAAGAAAAATGTTTTGCTTTTGACAAACTGATCAGTTCTCTTTCAGATATATCTTGCTTATACAGGTGATTTTCAAACTCTTATTAATTGGTCCAAAAGTCATTAATTGATCCAAAGAATATTTGTCTCCTGATTCTATGAGTCACCTCATGGGATTCCAAACTCTGGGGCTCCATGAAACACAATTTTGGAGACTATTGGTGTTATCACTTTGACATCTTATCTCATTTGAACCTTATGTTTTAAATGAGGATCAAGCTTGATAAAGATTAAGTGGTTTACCAATAATTTATAATTTGCAAAACAAAGTTTTCTTTCTTTTTTTTTTTTTTGAGATGGGGTCTTGCTCTGTCACCCAGGCTGGAGTGCAGTGGCCGGATCTCAGCTCACTGCAAGCTCCGCCTCCCGGGTTCACGCCATTCTCCTGCCTCAGCCTCCCGAGTTGCTGGGACTACAGGCGCCCACCACCTCGCCCGGCTAGTTTTTTGTATTTTTTAGTAGAGACGGGGTTTCACCGGGTTCGCCAGGATGGTGTCGATCTCCTGACCTTGTGATCCGCCCCTCTCGGCCTCCCAAAGTGCTGGGATTACAGGCTTGAGCCACCGCGCCCGGCCCAAAACAAAGTTTTCTAACATCAATGTTTGCTTCCTAGCATAGTAAGTTGCCTTTGCATTGTAAATTTCTTAAGGGTAAGTCATTATAATATACTTTTAAAATATATTATGAAATACATAATACCTAGTAAATGGTTATTTAATAAATAGTTATTAATTTTGTTTATGCCTCTTTTTATTTTCTGTACTTCCTGGTATAATGTTGGATATCCAGTGTTATTATTATTGATCTAAAATTAGAGCTGGAGAGAATAGGTAGAAATGTATGTCACAAATTATTTTGGGCCCAGAAAATTGAAAGCTGTGTTCTTCAGCATATTTTAAAAATTGTTTACCTAAACTTGCCCTGAGTTTTGATATGTTCTCTTAGGTTGTAAATTCCTTGAAGTCAGATTCTATGGTATATTTTATCTCTCCATCCTAAATGCTCGTCACACAATTTTTAACATATAAAATAAATGTATTTGTGTTCTGACATATTTCTGATGAGTGACAGTGCTTTGAGGAAGAGGAAAAAAGGAAACTACAGCCAATAATAACATTTACCTTGAAAATTGTAAGAGAATATATGACAAACTACACAATAAATTATATAAAAATATACATTTGCTGAATCCATTTTCCGAAAATCCTGTTAATGAACGAGATATGGCCCTCATGAGAATTAAAATAGATGGTATTTGTCTAATGGGAATAAATAGTGCCTGGGGTATTATGGAATATTGTTCTATCAAGCCAGAAGGTAATGAAATCTTCCTGAAATTGGCACGGAGTGATTGCATTGTACTTTTTTTTCCAGGGCACACTTCTCTGGGGGCAGTTCATTGGGGACAGAGGTATAACTTTTGGCCACTAACGTTATAGTGTTGTCTCATTCTTCAATACCACTTTCACTGTCCAGAATTGCCCTTAGGCTCTTACCAAACTAGGAAGAACTTTATTAAGAAATAGAGCTCTACCCTAGTTATTTCTAATTGAGTTGCAGTTTAAGGTTACAGATATAGGGGAGATGGGACAAACTAAAGGAGGGAACATCAGTGAAATGGTTCTTTAACTATTTATAAACCAATTAGATCTCATTAGAATGTATAGTATTGGGACCCTTACTGCTTCTGCATCACTTAGTTATCCAGGCATATTTGTATGCTTTAAGGAAAAAGAGAAGGCAGAAGCCTCTGGGAATAAATAAGTGCTGAGTATTGGCTCTGACATAGTAGTTGAACTACCCAATGTAATTCTGTTGTCTGTAAGTGTTCTTGTTACAATCACAGATGGAATTGTTTTATAGTGAAACTTTGTTTTTATAAGTGAATTATTAGTTTGATTGTACTCATTGAAACTTCTGTGGTGAATCTAGATGGCCAAGAATATTTCTCAACCTTGAAACAAGTTGAAATCTTCAAGAATGTATTGGCCTCAATATGTGAATTTTTTAAATGATTCAATAATTCAGAAGTTGATCCATTAAAAATCCTTTGTCTGTAAGTGAGTCACAACTGCAGTTGGGTCTTATATACTTTTTATTTAATAATAAAATTTTGAAGGGGTAAGCATATTTCAGGAAAGTGAATCTAATAATCAAGTATAAGAGAGACCTCTTTGAGATGAAAATTGGGTCTCATTTTATGTAACAGAAAGCCCAAAATAATACTAGTTTGAATATGGTAGAATTTACTTCTTACCAATCTGAAAGAGATGCAGAGGTATAGCCTCACAGTGTTAAAACACGAAGACTCCCTCTATATTTGTTTATCGACCATTTGTAACCTCCATTGAAAATAAAATGCCTCATAGTTTGAGATGGCTAGTACCAGGCAGCAGAAAGAATAAAGGGGAAGATGAGTGGATTGCATCTTCTAGCCAAGTCAGCTTCCCTTGAGAGTCTTCTAGAAAGTCTCATATTTATGCCTAACTGGCCAGAACTTAGTTATAGTGTCATATGAAATGTCTTGGTTCATTTTTGCTACTACAACAGAATACTTGAGGCTAGTAATTTATGATGAAGAGAAATTTGTTGGTTCGTGATTCTGGATGCTGGGAAGTACAAGATGGAGGGAACAGCATTTGGCAAAGGCCCTCTTGCTGTGTCATCTCATGGCAGAAGGTGGAAGGGCAAGAATATGGTGGGAGAGAGAAAGGGAGGAGCAGGTACCCACAATTTATCCTTTCATAAGGAGCCTGCTCCCATGATAATGACATTAATTCCTTCATGAGGGCAGAGCCCTCATGACCAAATCACTTCTTCAACGTTCCACCTCTTAATACTGTTAATACTGGCAATTGAGTTTCTAACACATGCTTTTTGGTGAACACTTGAAGCCATAGCACTCAGCATAAATGGTATTGCCATTCTCACCAGGGAAATGAAGATTAAAAAATAAAACTAGAGCCTGGCACAGTGGATAACACCTAAAATCCCAGTGGATAACACCTATAATCCCAGCACTTTGGGATGTTAAGACAGAGAGATTGGTTGAGCCCAGGAGTTCGAGACCAATATGTGTAACATAGTGAGATCCTGTCTCTACAAAAAAAAAAAAATTAGCTGGGTGGAGTGGCACACACTTCTAGTCCTACCTACTCAGGAGGCTGAGACAGGAGGGTTGTTTGAGTCCAGGAGTTTGAGGCTGCAGTGAGCTATTATCACATGACTGCAACTCCAGCCTGGGTGACAGAGCAAGACCCTGTATCTAAATAAATAAATAAATAAATATTGTCACCCAGATAAATGGGGTTTTATTATTAGATATAAGAAAGAATATTGAGTTTGTAATTTAGAATCTTAACACTCTGTTGGTTTAATTATGGTGTTTAGATACAGATTGAGTATCTCTTATCCAAAATGCTTGGGACCAGAAGTGTTTCAGATTTTAGATTTTTTTTTTTTTTTTTTTGAGTTTGGAATTATGCCAGTTGAGCATCCCTAATTCAAAAATCTGAAATCTGAAATGCTCCTTTGAGTATTTCCTTTCAGCATTATAGCAGTGCTCATAGAGTTTCAGTTTTGAAGGATTTCAGATTTTTGGATTAAGTGTGCTCAACCTGTACTTCTCCTCTCTGGGAATAGACATTAAAAATATGCCAACCTTCTGCTCAATTTTTAAAAAATTCTGCTTAAATTATTTAGAGATATATTTATTAGTAAATTTGCAGTAAAATAGCATAAAAATAGTAAGTATGTTTGATTAATTATATCTTTTGTTTTTTGTATGAAGAAAATAAGGTCCCATTTAATCAAAGAAGTGCACCTAACGCGATAGTGAAACAGCCAGTGATCTCTTGAACTGTATAATTTTCCATTTGTGTCATAATCTTGAAAATATTAGGAAATGAAATGATCAATGAAGTGTAAACAGATTTTAAAAGATTCACATATGGGGATGTGTACTTTAGATATTTCATTTCATTACTGGTCCATAAAACCTAGATGATGATAGACAAAAGTTTGAAGCATAATTTTTCAAGTATTGTTGCAAACTTCTTGCTTCTGTTCATGGCTACCATCCTTCTTTTATTTTTTTATTAGCTACTTCAGTGTGACTTGCTTTTTGTGTCCCGATTCAGAAGGAGACTGGCTAGCCATAATTCTGTACCACTCATGGAGGTTGGTTTTCAGAAATATCTCAGAGACATGCATTCTTACCATTTATTGGGGATTACTAAATCATGAAAAATAATGTAGTAAAAGTAGCAGTGGGAGAAATATTTTCAGGTTTTGTTTTGGTTGCTATAGCTTTCTTAGCTCCCAGCATATTCTTTTCCTATTGTTGCTTCTCAATTTACATATATCTTTACCATCCCATCTGTATCTGCAAGCCTTTTTCCATGTACCAAGAGAAATCTCTACCATCATTTAGAATCTATTACTGAGACTGTTTTCTGTAGGCAGTCTTTTTGACCGAGACAAAGAATGTTGGGTTTTGCCTATCCTGTTTTCATTTATATTTGAGGAGGCAGTGAATAGAGGTCAAAAGAACATGAGCTTTGGAGTCAGAAGCACTGAATTTGGATATTGGCTATTCTTACTTTTTGTTCAATTTCTTAATTTTTATAGTGGGGGTGAGAATTTTATCTCAGAGATAATGTAAAAGTAGGGAATGCCATTTGTAAAAAGGCATTTTTAACACATAGCCAAGCCTTAGTAAAGTATACTGAATGTATAAGTGCTTGAAATTTCAACTTTTTTTTTCCTGTCCATGAGAAATGCTTCTGCTTAACTCTTGTGATTTTATATACCACTTTTATTGACTTTATCATATACTTTGTATATTGTGTCATTCCCCACTACATGTTATGATTGCAGGGTATGGTTGTAACAGACTGTGGGAGGCAGTGTGCGTGGTGTTTAACAGCATGGTCTCTGGAATGAGGCTTCCTGTGTTCTTAGTACTATCTACTCCCTACTCTTTTTACAAATTAGGTTATACATTTATTTTTAGCATTTTAACCATTTTTAGGTGTGAAATTCAGTGGCATTAAATATATTCACAATGTTGTACAACCATCATCACTATCCATTTCCAAAACATTTTCATCATCCCAAACAGAAACTGTTTACCTGTTAAACAATAACTCCCTGTTCATCACTTCTCTCAGACCCTGGTAGCCTCTGTTTTTCTTTCTTTCCCTCCTTCCCTTGCTTCTTCCCTCCCTCTGAAATTCAGCTTATTTCCATATACATTATACTCAATATAAGGTAGCAATATAACCATAAATGAACTGCTAAATACCCCTTTCCACAACTTTAAGGTATGATTGATAAATAAATATTGTATGTAGTTATAGTGTATAATGTGATGTTTTGATTTATGTATATATTGTGAAATGATTAAGTAAAACTAATTGATACATTGCCAAACCTAAATAACAAAGGAAAAGTCTCTCTCTGTCTTAAAGAAATTGATATTTCTTTGGGAGTAACACTGCAATGGGAATATGTATGCCATAGTAAACTATGTGAATATTCAGGGAGGTTGAGGCAATTGGAAGTTTTAAAAGGCAAAATGAGGATTATGTAAGTTGTTTTTAATCAATTATCCTTGGCTACAAGGATCAAAACAAGGGTGGTGTCAGTCCAAGTTTGGACAGGCAGTTGCTGGACAGATGTCCTTGCCAAGTATTTTCTGTGTAAGGTTATGGTGGCTTTTGTGCAAAGTTGTGTTTTTTTGCAGTCTTTTGTGATAGTTCTTGTTAATAGTTAATAGTTCTTGTTATCAGGCACACATGTGTGAGAACTCTCACTTCATGGCTTTCCTGTTTCCAATTTTCAGGGATTTGACACAAGTGACTCCATGTTGATTCTGACAAATTTCACAGTATCCATTATATCACATGCTTACCTTTTTCTGCGGCGAGAACATTGAAGATCTACTGGCTTAGCAATTTTCAAATGTGCAATACATTATTATTAACTATGGTCATCGTGCTGTACAATAGGTATTTTTCATCCTAACTGAAACTTTGTATTCCCTTTGATCACGATCTCTTGATTCCCCTCCATCCCCCCATCCTCTGGCAACCACGTTTCTGTTCTCTGCTTTTATGCATTCAAGTTTTTCAGAGTCTACATATAAGTATGATCCTGCAGTATTTGTCTTTCTATGTCTGGCTTATTCCACTTATCATAATGTCCTCTAGGTTCATCCAGGTTGTCACAAATGACAGGATTCCCTTCTTTTTAAAGGGTAAATGGTATTCAATTTTATGACATTTTTGCATTTTCTTTTTCCATTTATTTATCAATTGATGCTTGGGTTGATTCCATATTTTGACTATTGTAAATAATGCTGCAATGAACTTGAGAGTGCACACATCTCTTTGACATACTGATTTCCTATCTTTTGGATACCTTGCCAGCATGGGATTGCTGGGTCATATGATAGTTTTAGTTTCAATGTTTTGAGGAAATTCCATACTGTTATTTTTTTTTTCTTCATTGAACTTTCATTATGTGTTTATTTAGAAAAATTACGTTGCTTTTCTTTTTTTAAAATTTATTTATTTTAAAATTTTATTTACCTTTTATTTCCATAGGTTATTGGAGAACAGGTGGCATTTGTTTACATGAGTAAGTTCTTTAGTGGTGGTTTGTGAGATTTTGGTGCACCCACCATCTGAGCAGTATATGCTGCACCCAATTTGTAGTCTTTTATCCCTCCCTTTCTCCCTGAGTCCCCAATTCCATTGTGTCATTCTTATTTATGCTTTTGCATCCTCATAGCTTAGCTCCCACTTATGAGTGAGATCATGTGATGTTTGGTTTTTCATTTCTGAGTTACTTTACTTAGAGTAATACTCTCCAGTCTTATCCAGGTTGCCATGAATGCCATTAGTTCATTCCTTTTTATGGCTGAGTAGTATATATATATTCATATATATATATGATTAGTAGGCATTTAGGTTGTTTCCACATTTTTGCAATTGTGAATTGTGCTGCTATAAACATGTGTATGCAAGTATCTTTTTTGTGTAATGACTTCTTTTCCTCTGGGTAGATACCCAGTAGTGGGATTGCTGGATTAAATGGCAGTTCTACTTTTAGTTCTTTAAGGAATATCCAGAGTGTTTTCCATAGTGGTTGTGCTAGTTTACATCCCCACCAGCAGTGTAGAAGTGTTTCCTGTTCACTGCATCCACACCAACATCTATTTTTTAATTTTTTGATTATGGCCATTCATGCAGGAGTAAGGTGGTATCACATTGTAAGGTGATTTGCATTTTCCTGATCATTAGTGATGTTAAGCATTTTTCCATATGTTTGTTGTTTGTTGGCTGGTTGTATATCTTCTTTTGATAATTGTCTATTCATGTCCTTAGTCCACCTTTTAATGGGATTGTTTGTTTTTTTCTTGCTCACTTGTTTGCGTTTGTTGTAGATTCTGGATATTAGTCCTTTCTCAGACGTGTAGATTGTGAAGATTTTCTCCCACAGCATTGTCTGTTTACTGGGCTGACTGTTCCTTTTTGCCATGGAAAAGCTCTTTAATTAAGTCCCAGCTATTTAGCTTTGTTTTTATTGCATTTGCTTTTGGGTTCTTGGTCATGAAATCCTTGCCTAAGCCAATGTCTAGAAGGGTGTTTCCGATGTTATCTTTTAGAATTTTTATAGTTTCAAGTCTTAGATTTAAGTCCTTGATCCTTCTTGAGTTGATTTTTGTATAAGATGAGAGATGATTTTTTTTTGTATGAGAGATGAGGATTCAGTTTCATTCTCCTACATGTGGCTAGCCAATTATCCCAGCACCATTTGTTGAATAGGGTGTCCTTTCCCCACTTTATGTTTTTGTCTGCTTTGAAAAAGATCAGTTGCCTGTAAGTATTTGAGTTTATTTCTGGGTTCTCTATTCTGTTCCACTGGTCTATGTGCCTGTTTTATACCAGTACCATGCTGTTTTGGTGACTATGGCTTTATAGAATAATTTGAAATTATTCTAATGTATAACATGATGCCTCTAGATTTGTTCTTTTTGCTTAGTCTTGCTTTGGCTTGGTGGGCTCGTTTTTGGTTCCATATGAATTTTAGAATTGCTTTTTCTAGTTCTGTGAAAAATGATGGTGATATTTTGATGGGAATTGCATTGAATTTGTAGATTGCTTTTGGCAGTGTGGTCATTTTCACAATATTGATTCTACCCATCCATGAACATAGGATGTGTTCCCATTTGTTTGTGTCATCTATGATTTCTTTCAGCAATGTTTTGTAGTTTTCCTTGTAGAGGTCTTTCACCTTCTTGGTTAGGTATATTCCTAAATTTGCAGCTATTACGAAAGGGGTTGGGTTCTTGATTTGATTCTCAGCTTGGTCGCTGTTGGTATATAGAAGAGCTACTAATTTGTGTACATTGGTGTTGTATCCAGAAACTTTTAAGAAGTCTTTTATCAGTTCTAGGAGCTTTCTGAATGAGTCTTTAGGGTTTTCTAAATATACAGTCATATAATCAGTAAACAGTGACGGTTTGACTTCCTCTTTACCGATTTGGATGCCCTTTATTTCTTTCTTTTGTATGGTTGCTCTGGATAGGACTTCCAGTACTATGTTAAAGAGAAGTGGTGAGAGTGGGCATCCTTGTCTTGTTCCAGTTCTCACAGGGAATACTTTCAACTTTTCCCATTTCAGTATAATCTTGGCTGTGGATTTGTCATAGATGGCTTTTATTACAATGAGATATGTCCTTTGTATGTCGATTTTGCTCCAAGTTTTAATCATAAAGCAATGCTGGATTTTGTCAAATGCTTTTGCTGTGTCTATTAAGATGATCATGTGATTTTTGTTTTAAATTCTGTTTAGGTGGTGTATCACATTTATTGACTTGTGTATGTTAAACTATCCCTGCATCTCTGGTGTGAAAACCACTTGATCATGGTGGATTAACTTTTCAATATGTTGTTAGATTTGGTTAGCTAGTATTTTGTTTAGGATTTTTGCATCTATGTTCATTAGGGGTATTAGTCTGTAGTTTTCTGCTTTTGTTATGTACTTCTGTGGTTTTGGTATTTGGGTGATATTGGCTTCATAGAATGATTTAGGAAGGAGTCCCTCTTTCTCTGTCTTGTGGAATAGTGTCAATAGGATTGGTACCAATTCTTCCTTGAATTTCTGATAGAATTGAACTGTGAATCCGTCTGGTCCTGAACTTTTTTTTTTTAATTACCATTTCAATCTCTCTACTTGTTATTGGTCTGTTCAGGGTGTCTAGTTCTTCCTGATTTAAGCTAGGAGGGTTGTGTTTTTCCGGGAATTTATCCATCTCCACTAGGTTTTGTAGTTTCTGTGTATAAAGGTGTTCATAGTAGCCTTGAATGATCGTTTGTATTTCTGTGGTGTCAGTTGTAATATCTCTTGTTTTGTTTCTAGTTGAGTGTATTTGGATCTTCTCTCTTGTTTTCTTGTTTATTCTTGGTAATGGTCTATCAATTTTATTTATCTTTTCAAACAACCAGCTTTTTGTTTCATTTATCTTTTGTATATTTTTGTTTGTTTTAATTTTATTTAGTTCTGCTCTGATCTTGGTTATTTCTTTTCTTCTGCTGGGTTTGGGTTTGGTTTGTTCTCGTTTCTCTAGTTCCTTGAGGTATGATCTTTGTCTATTTGTGCTCTTTCAGACTTTTTGATATAGGTGTTTAGGGCTATGAACTTTCCTCTTAGCACTGCCTTTGCTGTATCCTAGAGGTTTTGATAGGATGTGTCACTATCGTCATTCAGTTCAAATAATTTTTAAATTTCCATCTTGATTTCATTGTTGACTCGATGATCATTCAGGAGCAGGTTATTTCATTTTCATGTATTTGCATGGTTTTGAATGTTCCTTTTGGAGTTGATATCCAGTTTTATTCCACTATGGTCTGAGAGATTGCTTGATGTAATTTCAAATTTTATAAATTTATTGAGGCTTGTTTTATAGCTTATCATATGGTCTATCTTGGAGAAAGTTCCATGCAATGATGAATATAATCTATATTCTGCAGTTGTTTAGTAGAATGTTCTGTAAATACCTGTTAAGTTCATTTGTTCCAGAAGTATAGTTTAAATTCTTTTTTTTTGGTTGACTTTCTGTCTTGATGACCTGTCTAGTGCTGTCAGTGGAGTATTGAAGTCCCCTACTGTTATTATATTGCTGTCTATCTCATTTCTTAGGTCTAGTACTAATTGTTTTATAAATTCAGGAGCTCCAATGTTAGGTGAATATATATTTAGGATTGTGATATTTTCCTGTTGGACAAGGCCTTTTGTCATTATGTAATGTCTCTCTTTGTCTTTTTCAACTTTTGCTCTAAAGTCTGTTTTGTTTGATATAAGAATTGCTCACTTGCTCGCTTTTGTTGTCCATTTGCATGGAATGTCTTTTTCCACCTCTTTACTTTCAGTTTATGTGAGTCCTTACATGGCAGCAGGCAGAGTCTGTTGAAGGCAGCAGGTTGTAGGTTGCTGAATTCTTATCCGTTTTGCAATTCTGTATTTTTTAAGTGAAGCCTTTAGGCCATTTACATGCAACATTAGTATTGAGATATGAGATAGTATTCCATTCATCATACTATTTGTTGCCTGTTTACTTTTTTATATTATATTTCTGTTTTATAAGTTCTGTGTGATTTATACTTTAAAGAGGTTCTGTTTTGATGTGTTTCCAGGATTTGTTTGAAGATTTAGAGCTCCTTTTAGCAGTTCTTGTAGTGCTGGCTTGGTAATGGTGAATTCTCTTATCATTTGTTTTTCTGAAAAAGACATGTCTTTCCTTCATTTATGAAGCTTAGTTTTTCTAGATACAAAATTCTTGGCTGTTAATTGTTTTGTTTAATGAGGCTGAAGATAGGGCTCCAATTTCCTCTAGCTTGTAGGGTTTCTGCTGAGAAACCTGCTGTTAATTTGATAGGTTTTTCTTTATAGGTTACTTGGTGCTTTTGCCTCACATCTCTTAAGATTCTTTCCTTTGCCTTAACTTTAGATAACCTGAATGACAATGTTCCTAGGTGATGATCTTTTTGTGATGAATTTCCCAGGTGTTCTTTGAGCTTCTTTTATTTGGATGTTTAGGATTCTAGCAAGGCTGGGGGAAGTTTTCCTCAATTATTCCCCCAAATATGTTTTCCAAACTTTTTCATTCTTTTCTTTCTCAGAAACACCAATTATTCTTAGGTTTGGTCATTTAACGTAATCCCAGACTTCTTGGAGGCTTTGTTCTGTTCATATTTTCTTATTCTTGTTTCTTTTTCTTTGTTGGATTGGGTTAATTCAAAAACCTTGCCTTTGAGCTCTGAAGTTCTTCCTTCTGCTTGTTCGATTTTATTGCTGAGACTTTCTAGAGCATTTCATATTTCTATAAGTGCATCAATTGTTGCCTGAAGTTTTGATTGTTTTTTATTTATGCTTTCTATTTCACTGAAGATTTCTCCCTTCATTTCTTGTATGATTTTTTTTTTTTTTATTTCCTTAAACTGGGCTTTACCTTTTTCTGGTACCTCCGTTATTAGCTTATTAACTGACCTTCTGAATTCTTATTCAGGTAAATCAGGGATTTCTTTTTGGTTTTGATCCATTGCTGGTGAGCTAGTATGATTTTTTGGGGTGTTAAAGAACCTTATTTGTCATATTATCAGAATCAAATTCTGGTTCCTTCTTATTTGGGTAGGCTGCGTCAGAGGGAAGGTCAAAGGTTTAAGGTTGTTGTTCAGATTCTTTTGTCCCACAGGGTATTCCCTTGATGTGGTATTCTCCCCATTTTTCTAGGGATGTGGCTTCCTGGGGGCTGAGCTGTAGTGATTGTTATTTCTCTCCTTGATCTAGGCATCCAGCCGGTCTACCAGGCTTTGGGCTGGTACTGGGGATTGTCTGCACAGAGTCCTGTGATGTGAAACATCTGTGGTTCTCTCAGCCGTGAATACCAGCATCTGCTCTGGTGGAGATGGCAGCAGGGTGAAATGGACTCTGTGGGGGTCCTTAGTTTTGGTTGTTTAATGTACTATTTCTGTGCTTGTTGGCCTCCTGTCAGGAGGCAGTGCTTTCAAAAGCGCATCAACTGTGGTAGTATGGGGAGGATTAGGCGGTGGGTGAGGCCTTATAACTCTTAAGGATATATGACCTTTGTCTTCAGCTACCAGGCTGTGTAGGAAAGAACCATCAGGTGGGAGCAGTGCTAACTGTGTCTGAGCTCAGACTGTCCTTGGGCAGGTCTTGCTGTGGCTGCTGTGGGGGATGGGAATGTGGTTCCCAGGTCTATGGAGTTACGTTCCTATGAAACTCTGAAGGCTGTTCTTACTCCCACAATGCCCCCTCCCACAACAGCACTGAATCTGTTTCCAGGTAGTGGGTGAGCATGGCGGAGAACTTGCCCTAGGCTACCAGCCTTCCAGCTGTGAAAGCAAGTAGGGCTTTCATGCGTCCCTGCCTGTGGAGCCTGCACACCGGATTCATGCCCTCCCCTTAATTCTGGCTGGGAGACTTCTCATTTAATAGGAATTGTTACAAAGTTCTGCTGCAGGTTGTTTTTTTTCCCTGTGACCTTTTCCCAGTACCTCTGGCAGCCCTCTCAAAGGACCTTTGTGAGGCAAGGCGGAAATGGCTTTTTTGGATACCCAGCGAGCTCACAGGGCTTTTCCTACTGTTTTCTCCACCCCTGTATTTCTCTCGGTTCTCTAAATTGACTCAGCTCCAGATAAGGTTAGAATCTTCTCTTTGATGTAGACCTTCAGGTTCCCCAGTCAGGGTGTGTGTTCAGGGGCAGATGATCCCCCTTTTCCACTTACACAGTTTGGGCACTCACAATATTTGGGATGTTTCCCAGGTCCTGCAGGAGCAATCCACTTCCTTCAGAGGGTTTGTGGGTTCTCTTGGCTTTCCTAATTTATTCCTGCAGTAGTTCTAGAGCAAAAGTTCGTGATGCAATATTTCACATGCTGCTCTGTCCATCCGAGTGGGAACTGCAATCTAGTCCTGCCTCCCGTCTGCCATGATTCTCTCCATACTGTTTTTCATGATGACCATATTAACTTACATTCCCACCAACAGTGTACACAAGGATTTCCTTTTCTTCACATTTTTGGTAACATTTGTTATCCTTTGTCTCTTTGCTCATAACCATTGTAACATAAAAATTGATTATTTCTATTTATTGATTGATATTGAATTATTTGAGTTGCTTATGTATTTTGTATATTAACCTCTTATATATAGTTTGTAAATGCTTGTATTCTATAGGTTGTCTCGTCACTCAGTTGACTTTTTTAATTTGATGCAATCCCATTTGTCTATTTTTTGCTTTTGTTGTCTGTGCTTTTGATACCATATACAAAAATTCATTGCATAGACTACAGTCAAGAAGCTTTCCCTCTGTGTTTTATTGTTTTACAGTTTCATGTTTTATGTTTAAGTCATTAATTCATTTTGAGTTGATTTTTGTATATGTATGGTACAAGGGATCCAATATCATCCTTTTGCATGTGGATAGACAATCTTTCCAATACTATTTATTGAAGAAACTGTTATTTTATTACGGTAGGTTCTTGACACCTTTGTTGAACATCAGTTGATAGTAAATATGTGGATTTATTTCTGGGATGTTTTCTGTGTCATTGGTCTGTATGTCTATTTTTATGCTAGTGCCATGTTACTTGATTACTACAGGTTTATCATATGTTTTGAGATCAGGTAGTGTAGTGCCTCCCCTTTGTTTTTTTGCTCAAGATTGCTTTGGCTATTTGATGTCTTATGTGGTTCCATAAGAATTTTAGGATTGCTTTTTCTATTCTTGTAAAAAATGTCATTGTAATTTTCATAGGGGTTGCTTTGAATTCATAGATTGCTTTGTGTAGTAGGGACATTTTGGCAATGTTAATTTTCCCAGTCTGTTGACATGAGATTTCTATTTATTTGTGTCTCCTTCGGTTTCACTTGTTCACTTTGTAGTTTTCAGTGTACAAATGTATTATTTACTTGGATACATTTATTTCTAAGTATTTTTGATGCTATTATAAATGGGATTGATTTGTTTTTTGTGTAATCATTTTCAGTGTATGAAGATACTACTGATTTTCGTATGTTGATTATTTATTTTAACATTTTACCTACTTTATTAGTTGTTCTAAGTTTTGGTGGAGTTTTTAGGGTTTTCTATGTAAAAGATCATATAATTTTACTTATATTCCATTTTGGATTCCTTTTATTTCTTTTTCTTGCCTAATTACTCTGGCTTATACTTTTAGTACTGTATTGAATACAAGTGATGAGAATGGGTATCCTTGTCTTGTTCCTGACCTTGGAGAAAAAGCTTTCAACTTTTCTCTGTTGAGTATGGTATTAGCTGTGGGCTTGCCATATATGGTCTTTAATATATTGAAGCTTATTTCTTCTATATTTAATTTTTGAGAGTTTTTAAAAATCATGAACAGATTTTTAATTTTGTCACGTTTTCTTTCTACATCCATTGAGATGATCATATATTTTTTTATCTTTTATTCTGTTAATGGGATATATCACATTTATTAATTTTCTTAAGTTGAATTCTTCTTGTATCCTAGTTATAAAGCCAACTTGTTAATAGTGTATGATACTTTTAATGTGTTGTTGAATCTGGTTTGTTAGTGTTTGGTTGAGGATTTTTGCATCATGTTCATCCTGGATATTGACCTATATTTTTATTTTCTTGTAATATCTTGCTTTGGCTCTGGTGTCAGGGTAATGATGATACAAAAATGAGTTTGGTAGTATTCTCTCCTGTACATTTTTGATAAAATAGGTTTGTAAAATGAGTTTGGAAGTGCTCTCCTCTGTGAAGTTTTTAGGAAGACTGAGAAGGATTGGCATTACTTCTTCAAATGTTTGGTAGGATTCACCAGTGAAGTAATCTGGTTCTCTACTTTTCTTTGATGGGAGACTTTTAAAAAACTACTGATTAAATCTACTTGTTATTGGTCTGTTCAGATTTTCTATTTTTTTCATAATTCAGTCTGTAAGTTGTCTTCAGTTATTAGGTAGGTTGTATATGTTTAGGGATTTACAGTTTCTCCTAGGTTATCCAATTAGTTGGCTCATAATTGTTCATAGTACTCTTTTATGATCCTTTGTATTTCTGTGGTGTCAGTGGTAATATATACTCTTTCATCTATATTTTTATTTATTTGAATCTTCTCTCTTTTGCCTTCTTAGTTAAGCTAAAAGTTTAATAATTTTTTTTCTAAAAAATTCAACACTTAATTTTGTCAATCTTTTCTATTTTTTTTGTATCACTGGTTTCTGCTCAGATCTTTATTATTGACTTTCTTCTACCAGCTTTGGGTTTTGTTTGTTCTTCTTTTTCTAGTCTCTTGAGGTGTAAAGTTAGGTTACTCATTCAAGATCTTTTTTATTCTTACTACAGATATTTATTGGTCTGCACTGTCCTAGAACCGCTTTTGTTTCATCTCAGGTTTTGGTATATTTTGTTGACATTTTAATTTTTTTCAAGATAATTTTTAATTTCCCTTTTAATTTCTTTTTTGACCCATTGATTTTTCAGAAGCATGTAGCTGATTTTTTCCATATTTGTGAATCTTTCAACTTTTTTCCTGTTTGATTCCTAGTTTTATACCAGTTGTGGTATATAGTTGTGGTTGTAAAAGACACCTGATATGACTTCAGTTTTCTTAAGTTTATCAAGATTTTTTTTGCAACCTCACATATGACTACTTATAGAGAATGTTCCATGTGTGCTTTGGTAGAATTTATATTCTGCTGCTGTTGGGTAAAATGTTTGAATATGTTTCTTAGGTCCATTTTATCTAAAGTTTTATCTTTTATTGATTTTCTGTCTGGATATCCTGTTTTTAACACTGCTGCATTTAAGTCTCTTACTATTACTGTGTTGCTGTTGATTTCTCCTTTCAGTTCTGTTTGTATTTGCTTTCTATATTTGATAGTTCTGATATGTGCACATTACTATCTACTTATAGTGATTTTATCCTTTTATAGTTGCAGGTGTTTCTTTGTCCCTTTCTTTTTCATGCCTTCATTTTCAGTCCACGTGTGTGCTTAAAGCTAAAATAAAATAAGTCTCTTGTAGACAACATATACTTGGGTCTTGTTTTATTATGTATTCAGCCATTGTATGTGTTTTGACTGGGGAGTTTATGTTAAAGTAATTGTTAACAGAGATGGACTATTGCTATTTGTTAATTGTGTCCTGTCTGATTGTGTTTCGTTTTTCCTCACTTGCTGTCTCCCTTTGTGTTTTTTGCTGATGTTCTTATAATGTTTTTTACTCCTTTCTCTTTTTCTTTTATATGTCTTTTGTATGTATTTGTGGTGGTCATTAGGCTTCTATAATATATTCTATAGTTACAATAGTTTATTTTTAGCTGATAACAACTTAACTTTAGCTGCATACAAAAACTGCACTTTTATTTCCCCCCTCACACTTTATGTTGTTGTCATAATTTGCATCTTTTTTATTGTGAATCCATTAACAAGTTTTTGTATTTATAATTCTTAATATTTTTGTTTTTAAAATTTTACACTGAAATGACAAGTTATTTATACTCTATAATTACAGTATTACAGTATTCTAATTTATCTATATATTATACTTCATAGTGAGTTTTTTACTTTCGTATGTTTTTGTGTTGCTGTTTAGCACCTTTTCATTCTTTTGTTGAATTCCCTTAGCATTTTTTGTAAGACAGGAATAATGGTAACATATTTTCTCAGCTTTTGTTTGTCTGGGAAACTCTATCTCTTCATTTTTGAAGGACAGTTATGCTGGTAATAGTATTCTTGGTTGACAGTGTTTTTTTTTTATTACTTTGAATTATATGCCCTCTCCCTCTGACGTGCAATATTTCTCCTGGGAAATTGTTGATAGCCTTGGGAACTCACTTGTGCTTTACTATTTGTTTTTATCTTGCTGCTTTCAAATTTCTCTGTGTCTTTAAATTTTGAAAATTTGATTGCTATTTATCTCAGTGTAGAATTCCTGGGATTCATCCTATTTGGGATCTTTTGGGCTTCATAAATCTGGATGTCCATTTCCTTCAGAAGATTTGGGAAGTATTTGAACTCTATTCTTCCTTTAAATATGCTTTCTGACGTTTTTGGTCTCTCTTCTTCTTTGGCATTCCCATAACGTGCATACAGGTTTTCCCAACTGTGTTTCATAAGGTTTGTAGACTTTCTTCACTCTTTTTAAACTTTTTCTATTTTCTGCTCTGATTGAATAATTTTAGTTTTTGCGTTTGCTGATTCTTTAGTGTGCTTCATCAAGACGACTTTAGAAACTCTCTAGGGAATTTTTCAGTTTGGTTTGATAATGGTATTTTGATCCAAATACTGTTTTTTTCATCAATGTTTCTGTCTAGGAGGGTTTGTGGGGAGGAAAGTGAGTTGGTATTTTTTATTTTTCCATTTTGCTGATGTCATTCTTTCTTATTTTTGAGTTTCAAGGGGTCGTTATATATTCTTGATATGTCTTTTATCAGATATGTGATTTACAAACACTTTTTATCCAGTTAGTGTCTTGAATTACCATTCTCTTGTCTTTCAAAGAGTAGATGTTCCTAATTTTGATTAAGTCCAGTTTGTCAATTTCTTTTATTGATCTTACTTTTGGTAATGTGTGCAAGGAAAACTTGCCTGTCTGAAAGTTATAAAGATTTTTATTATGTTTTTCTTCTAGAAATTTTGTAGTTTTGATATTAATTTAAGGCCAATGATTCATTTTCAATAACATTTTTATATGGTGCAACATAGGGATTGAAGCTTTTTTTTCTTTTTGCATGTGAATATCCAGTTGTTCTCAATCTAATTTTTTAAATGATTATTACATTTTCTTGACTAAATTGCCTTTGCATCATTGCTGAAAAGCAACTGACCATGTATGTTTAGTTTTATTTCTAAACTCCCTATTTTGTTCCATTGACATATTTTCCTATCTTGTTGCCAGTACTGGTTCAATATCCCTTATTTGAAATGTGTGGGAAAAGAAGTGTTTTCGATTTTGAATTTTTTTTTTTATTTTGGAATATTTGCATTATAGTTACCAGTTGATCATTATTAATCTGCCAAACCAAAGTCTGAAATGCTCCTCTAAACTTTTTTCTTCAGTTTCATGTCAGTGTTCAAAACATTTTGGGTTATGCAGCGTTTGGATTTTGGATTTTTGGATTAGGGATACACAACCTGTGCCACATTGCCTTAATTACTGTGAATTCATAATATATCTGCAAGTTAGGTAGCATTAGTCTTCCAAATTTGTCCTTATTTGTCAAAGTTGTTTTTGGCTCTTCTAGGTCCTCACTACTTTCATATAAATTTTAGAGTCAGCTTGTGAATTTCTAAAATGATGCTCACTGGAATTTTAATTTTAATTTTATTAAATCTATAGGTCTATTTTTGGAAAATTGCCATCTGATACTGTTTAGCCCTGTTTCCTCACCCAAATCTCATTTCAAATTGCATTCCCCATGTGTTGATGGAAGGACCTGATGAGAGGTGATTGGATTATGGAGGCAAATTTCCCACTTGCTGTTCTCATGATAGTAAGTTCTCATGAGATGTGGTTGTTTGATAAGTGTCTGGCACTTCCCCCTTCTTGCTCTCTCTCTTCTGCCACCATGTAAGACGTGCCTTGTTTCCCCTTCACTTTCCATCATCATTGTAAGTTTCCTGAGGTCTCCCCAGCCATTCAGAACTGTGAGTCAATTAAACCTTCTTTGTTTATATATTACCCAGTCTCAGGTAGTATCTTTATAGCAGTGTAAAAATGGACTAATGCAACTATCTTAACAATATTCTTTCAACCCATGAATATAGTATATCTTAATTTATTTAAGTCTTTATTTTTTTCTCAGTAATATGTTATAGTTTATAATATAGAGATAGTATAATCTTTGCTCAAATTTATTTTTAAGGATTTTATATTTATACACTATTGTGAGTAGTACTTTAATATTTCAGTTTATGATTGTTCATCGTTGATAAGTAGAAATAAACTTGATTTTTGTTCATTGGCATTGTATCCTGCGATCTTGTTATACTCATTAATTATTTCTAGTGGTACTTTTATATTGTCTATTCTATAGGATTTTTCTACATAGGCAATCATGTCATCTGTGAATAAAGACGGTTTTAAGTTCTGTTTTCGAATCAGGATGTTTTTAAATTTTTTCTTGTCTCATTTACCTGGCTCAGATTTCAAATACAATGTTGAATAGAAGTGGTTGGTGTAGATATCCTTGATTTGCTCCTGATCTTTGTGGAAAAACATTGAGTCTTTTACCATTAAGTATGATATTACTGTATTTTTTTTGTTCATTTTTCTTATCAGGCTGAGGCCTCCATTCCTATTTTGCTGAGAATTTTATTGAGTGGATATTTGACTTCATCATATGCTTTTAATGGATATATTGAGATTGTTACATGTTTTTGGCATGTTAATTTGATGATTGGTTGATTTTTGAATGTTAAATCAACCTTGTGTTCTTCGTGTAAGTCCCAGTTAATTATGATACATCATGTGTTTTTTTGTATGGTTGGATTTGATTTGTAAAAAGTTTGTTTAGAATTTTTGCATATATGTTCATGAATATATTGGTCTGTAGTTTTATTTTCTTTTAATGTCTTCATTTAGTTTTTGTTCCAGAATAATCCTGGCATTCTTTTCAAGTTTCTGAAAGAGTTTGTGTAGAGTTGGATTTATTTTATCCTTGTGTCTGGTAGAATTCAACAGCTAAAAGGGAATGGAATTTTCTATATGGGTAGGTTTTTATCTTCAAGTTCAATTTCTTTATTTTATATGAAGCTTTTCACGTTATTTAATTTTTCTGTCATGAGCCTTAGTAATTTGTGTCTCTCAAGGAATTTATCAATTTTACCCAATTTGTCAAATTTGTTGGCATAAAGTTGTTCCTAATGTTTCCTTATTAACCTTTAATATCTGTAGAGTCTATAGTGATTTCAGTATCTCATTCTCAAAAATGGTTAATTTCTGTTTTTTCCCTTTTTCATTATTGATCACCATGTGAAGTGTATCAATTTTATTGGCTTTCTCAAAGAACTAGTATTCTTTATTATTTCACTTTATTCTCTTTGTTTATTAACTATAACTTTTCGTTATGCTATTTTAGTGATGATTTCTTAAAAAAATACATCTGTAACTTATCACAGTCTATCTTCAAATTATGTGATGCCACTTCATGTATAGCATATGGGACTGAGAGTGTTATTCAATTTTTATCCTTCTGACCTTTGTGCTATTGTTATGAAACATTTTGCTTTTATATGTTTTATAGACTACACAATACATTGTTATTATTTTAAAATAAATTTAGATAATATAAAAAGTATTTATTTATGTAGTTACATTTTCTGCCTCTTTTAATTCCTTTATATAGACCCCAATTTCCATCTGGAATCTTTTTTTTCTGCTTGAAACTTTCTCATTTATTTGTAATGAAGGACTGCTGGTGATCAATTCTGTTAGCTTGTGTATATCAGAGAAAGTCTTCATTTCATCTTAATTTTGTTTTTAAACAGTTTATTGAAATGTACTTTAAATTCCATAAAATTTACTTATTTACTTCAGTTTTTGGCACATATTTTTACTGGGTAAATAATTCTAGTTTTTATTTTTTTTCTTTCACTACTTTAAAAATGTTGTTCCACTTTGTTCTAGATTGTTTCTGACAAGAAATAAGCTATTCTTATATTTGTTTTTCTGTGAATAATGTGTCCTTTTTGGGGCTGCTTTAGAATTTTCTTTTTTTTTCAATTTCAGCTTTTATTATATATTCTTGGCGTACATGTGTAGGTTTGTTACAAAGGTATATTGTGTGATGCTGAGGTTTGGAGTACAATTGAACCTGTCACCCAGGAAATGAGCCTATTACCCAGTAGGTAGTTTTTCAATCTTTGCCCCCCCTCCGCTTCTTGTATTCCCCAGTGTCTGTCGTTCCTATCTTTATGTCCATGTGTACCCAATGCATAGCTGCCACTTATAAGTGGGGATATTTATAATTTGCTCAGGATAATTGTTGCCAGCTGCATCCATGTTGCTGCAAAGGATATGATTTCATTCTTTTTTATGGCTGTCTAGCATTTTATGCCATATATGTACCATATTTTCTTTTTCTTATCCATAATTGATGGTCAGCTGGGTTGATTCCATGGCTTTGTTATTGTGAATGAACATACAGGTGCCGGTGTCTTTTTGGTAGAATGATTTATTTTTCTTTGAGGATATACCTAGTAATGGAATACTCGGTCAAATGGTGGGTCAACTGTTGGTTCTTTGAGAAAGAATTTTCTTTTTATCACTGGTTTTAAGCAACTTGATTATATGTGCCTTACTGTAATTCTATTCCGATTTCTTGAGCTTATAATTTGTTGATTTTCTTGGATATACGGGTTTATAGTTTTCATCAAATATGCTAAATTTTGACCATTATTTCCTCACGTAATTTTTCTCTATTCTCCCTCTTCCAATCTTTTCTTTCTGTAAAGTACTTCAGGCCAGGCGCAGTGGCTCACGCCTGTAATCCCAGCACTTTGGGAGGCTGAGGTGGGCGGATCACGAGGTCAAGAGATGGAGACCATCCTGGTCAACATGGGGAAACCTGCCTCTACTAAAAATACAAAAATTAGCTGGGCGCAGTGG
>NW_012100677.1:153594-190793 GCF_000951045.1 Mandrillus leucophaeus | reverse complement strand
GTTTGGCTGTTTCCCCACCCAAAATCTTATCTTGAATTGTAATCTCCATAATCCCCACATGTCAAGGGTGGGTCCAGGTGGAGATAATTGGATCATTTGGGTGGTTTCTCCCATGCCGTTCTTGTGATAATGCGTGAGTCTCATGAGATCTGATGGTTTTATAAGCGTCTAGCATTTCCCCTGCTTGCACTCACTCCATCCTGCTACCCTGTGAAGAAGGTGCCTGCTACTTCTTTGCCTTCCAGCATGATTGTAAGTTTCCTGAGGTCTCCATGGCCATGAGGAACTTTATAAATTACTAATCTCAGGTATTTCTTCATAGCAGTGTGAAAATGGACTAATACAGTCTGTGATGGTTAATACTCAGTGTCAACTTGATTTGATTGTAGATGCAAAGTATTGATCCTGGGTGTGTCTGTGAGGGTGTTGGCAAAGGAGATTAACATTTGAGCCAGTGGGCTGGGAAAGACCGACCTACCCTTAATCAGGTAGGCACCATCTAATCAGCTGCCAGTGTGGCCAGAATGTAAAGCAGGCAGAAGAAACGTGAAAAGACTAGACTGGCTTAGCTTTCAAGCCTACACCTTTCTCCCGTGCTGGATGCTTCCTGCCCTTGAACATCAGACTCCAAGTTCTTCAGCTTTGGTACTCGGATTGATTCTCCTTGCTCCTCAGCTTGCAGATGGACTATTGTGGGATCTTGTGATTGTGTGAATTAATACTCCTTAATAAATTCCCTTTTTATATGTGTATCTATCCTATTAGTTCTGTTCCTCTAGTGAATCCTACAGCCTGTCTTTGAGCTTACTAATTTTTTCCTTTGCTTGATCAATTCTGCTATTAAGAGACCTGGATGTATTCTTCAGTATATCAATTTAATTTTTTTACTCCATAATTTCTGCTTGATTCTTTTTAATTGTTTCAATCTCTTTGTTAAACTTATCTGATATAATTCAGAATTTATTCTCTGTGTTATCTCAGATTTCTTCGAGTTACCTCAAAATAGCTATTTTTAATTCTCTGTCTGAAAGGTCTCATATCTTTGTCCCTCCGGGATTGGTCCCTAGTGCCTTATTTAGTTCATTTTCATTTGATGAGGTCCTGTTTTCCTGGATGGTTTTGATTTTGTGGATGTTTGATGGAGTCTGGGCATTGAACAGTTACATATTTTTTGTTGTCTTCACGATCTTGGCTTGTTTGTACTCATCCTTTTTGGGAAGGCTTTTCAGGTATTCAAAGGGACTTGGGTATTGTGATCTCAGTTTTTGGTCACTGCAGCTGTTTCTGCATTAAGGGTACCCCAAGCCCAGTAATGATCTGGTTCTTGCAGACTCATAGGGGCACCACTTTGGTGGCCTTGAATAAGATCTGGAAGAATTCTCTGGATTACCAGGCAGAGACTCTTGTTCTTTTCTCTTACTTTCTCTAAAACAAACAAAATGCCTTTCTCTCTTTTGAGCTGTCTGGAGCTGGAGGAGGGATGACACAAGTACCTCTGTGGCCAGCACCATTGGGACTACACTGGGTTAGACCTGAAGCCAGCATAGCCCTGAGTCTTGCTCAAGGTCTACTGTAACCACCACTTGGCTACCACCTATGTTTGCTCAGGGCCTTGGGCCTGTACAGTCAGCAGGTGGCAAAGCCAGACAGGCTTGTGTAGCTTCCTTCAGGGCGGCAAGTTCTTCTGTGCCCCAGGTGGATCCAAAGACGCTATCTGGGAACCAGTACCTGGAGTCAGAAACCTTAGGAATCTACCTGGCACTTTATTCTACTGTGGCTGAGCTGGCATCCAAGACATAAGACAAAGTTCTTCCCACTCTTCCCTCACCAACTCCCCAGGCAGAGGAATCTCCTCGTGTCCACCACTACCACCTGCCCATGGGGAGCACTGCCAGGGCACTGTGGATTTCACTTCAGATCCAAGGGCTCTTCAGCCAGCTTGTGGTATATTTTGCCGGGTGTGGGGCTCACGTTTCATGGCAGCAGGCTCCCCTTTGACCCAGGGCGTTTCCAGAGATGCTGTATGAGAGCAATGGCCCGAATCAGGGACCTCACAAGTCCACCTGGTGCCCTGTCCCTCTTTGGCCAAGCTGACACCCAAGCTCAAGACAAAGTCCCCTTCATTTCTCCCCCTGCTTTTCTCAAGGAGAAAGGGTCTCTCCCTGTAGCCATGATGGCTGTGAATGAAGCCAGCATGTCTCATACTATCACTCATGACCCACAGCCTGTACCACCTGGTTGCTGCTGATGATAATTCAGGACTCAATGGCTCTTCAGTCAGCAGGTGGCGAATCCTGTCAGGACCAGGTCCTTTCCTTTAAGAAATCAGGCTCTTCTCCAGCCCAGAGCATGTCCAGAAATGTCATTCAGGAGCCAGTGCCTGGAATGAGGGCCCTGTGACTCTGCCAGGTGCCCCATCCCACTGTAGCTAAGTTGACATCCAAGTTGCAAGACAAAGTCCTCTCCACTCCTGTTTTTCCTTTTCCCAAGTGAAAGGATGGAGTCACTACATGAGCTACAAGCCACACTGCTTCGGATTAGAGAAGAGGTGATGTAAGCACTCCCTTAGCCACCTTCCTGGTGTTTCACTAGGCACTAGGTTACCTGGCTTCTCTTCTTCCCATCCACTGGCTCTTAGCCCAGCACAGCAGTAGGAGTTACCATCCTTGTGGCCTAGACAGCCCTTCAAGTTTATTTAGGACCCCAGAGTACTTTATTCAGTGGTGGCAGCACTGTATTCCAATGCAGTATCCCCCAGTTGCTGTGCTCCCCCTCCCCTAAGCTTACAGAATCTCTCGCTATGCCACACCACCACTTTAGGGGGATGAGGCAGGGGAGATGTTGACAGTTCAAAACTATCTTTCCTATTCTTTTCAGTGCCTCTTTTAGTGATAAGAAGTTAAAACGAAGTCCTATGATCATTCACCTGATTTTTGTATCTTATGGAGTTGCTTTTTTTGTGTGTAGATAGGTGTCAATTTTGGTGTTCCCATGAGGAGGACAATTGGTGGAAGCTCCTCTTCAGCCATCTTGCTCCTCCTCCGCTACTATTTTGAGGGCGTTGTTTCGTTTCTCTATTTTTTCTGTTACAGTGTAAATAATAATAGTGATTACCTTATTGTTGTGGGAGATATGAGGATTAAATTGGATAGTTTATCATCTTAATTGAATTACTAGCATGATGCCTGGTATATAGCAAGCACTATTAAACTTAGATAAGTACTTGTACACCTGTGTAGTGACCAGCAATATGCCTTCCAGATAGTAAATGCTAAATAAATATTTGTGAACCTAATCAATCATATTTTTTATTTTATATTTGGATTAGGTAACACCCATTCTTTTGGTAAACTTTTAAGTTCAGGGGTACGTGTGCAGGTTTGTTACATATGTAAATGTGTCATAGGGGTTTGTTGTACAGATTATTTCATCACCCACGTATTAAGCCTAGCACCCGTTAGTTATTTTTCCTGATCCTCTCCCTCCTCCCACCCTCCATTCTCCAGAAGGCCTCAGTGTGTGTTGTTCCCCTGTATGTGTTGATGTGTTCTCATCATTTAACTCCCAATTATAAGTGAGAACATGCAGTATTTGGTTTTCTGTTCCTGTGTTAGTTTGCTAAGGACAATGGCCCCCAGCTCCAAACATGTGCCTGCAGAGGACATGATCTCTCTTTTTTAAATGACTGCATAGTATTCCATTGTATATATGTACCACATTTTTTTTTTTTTTTTTTAATTATTATTATACTTTAAGTTCTAGGGTACATGTGTATAACATGCAGGTTTGTTACATATGTATACTTGTGCCATGTTGGTGTGCTGCACCCGTCAACTCGTCAGCACCCATCAACTTGTCATTTACATCAGGTATAACTCCCAATGCAATCCCTCCCCCCTTCCCCCTCCCCATGATAGGCCCCGGTGTATGATGTTCCCCTTCCCGAGTCCAAGTGATCTCATTGTTCAGTTCCCACCTATGAGTGAGAACATGTGGTGTTTGGTTTTCTGTTCTTGCGATAGTTTACTGAGAATGACATTGATGGACATTTGGGCAGATTCCATGTCTTTGCTATTGTGAATAGTGCTGCAGTGAACATACACATGCATGTGTCTATATAATAGAACAATTTATATTCCTTTGGGCATATACCTAGTAATGGGATTGCTGGGTTGAATGGTAGTACTGTCCTTGGGTATCTGAGGAATCACCACACTGTCTTCTACAATGGTTGAACTAAGTTACACTTCCTCTAACATTGTAGAATCGTTTTTTCCCTCCACAACCTTGCCAGCATCTGTTATTTTTATGACTTTTTAATAATAGCTATTCTGACTGGTGTGAAATGGTGTCTCATTGTGGTTTTGATTTGCATTTCTCCAGTGAACAGTGATATTGAGCTTTTTCCCCACATGATTGTTGTCCACATGTATGTGTTCTTTTGAGAAGTGTCTGTTCATGTCCCTTGCCCACTTTTTAATGGGGTTATTTTGTTTTTTCTTATACATTTGTTTAAGTTCCTTATAGATTCTTGATATTAGACCTTAGTGAAATGCATAGTTTGCAAAATTTTTCTCCCATTCTGTAGGTTGTCTGATTACTCTGTTGATAGTTTCTTTTGCTGCGCAGAAGCTCTTTAGTTTACTTAGGTTACACTTGTCTTTTTTTTTTTTTTTGTCATCATCATTGCATCTTCATCATCAAATCTTTGCCAGGGCGTTTGTTTAAAATGATATTTCCTAGGTTTTCTAGGGCTTTTATAGTTTTAGGTTTTACATTAAAGTCTTTAATTCATCTTGAGTTGGTTTTTGTATTTGGTAAAAGGAAGGGGTCCAGTTTCAGCCTTCTGCATATGGCTATCCAGTTATCCTGGCACCATTTATTGAACAGGGAGTCCTTTCCCCATTGCTTGTTTTTGTCAGGTTTTTCAAAGATCAGATAGTTGTTTGTGTGCAGTCTTATTTCTGGGTTTCTATTTTGTTCCGTTGGTCTATGTGTCTGTTTTTGTACCAATACCATGCTATTTTGGTAACTGCAGCTCTGTAGGATTGTTTGAAGTCGAGTAGCATGATGCCTCCAGCTATGTTGTTTGTGCTTAGGATTGTATTGGCTATTCAAGCTCTTTTTTTGGTTCCCTATGAATTTGAAAATTTTCTTTTCTAGTTCACCTGTGAAAAATCTCAATGCTAATTTGAGTAGCATCAAATCTATAAATTGCTTTGGGCAGTATGACCGTTTTAACAATATTAATTCTTCCTATCCATGAGCATGGAATGTTTTTCCATTTGTTTGTGTCATCTCTAATTTCTTTGAGCAGTGATTTGTAGTTCTCCTTGTAGAGATTTTTTTACCTCCCTAGCTAGTTGTATTCCCAGGTATTTTATTCTTTTTGTGGCAATTGTTAATGTGAGTTTTTTCCTGATTTGGCTTTTGGCTTGACTGTTGTTGGTTTGTAGGAATGCTAGCAATTTCTGCACATTGATTTTGTATATAAAATCTTGTAAGACTTTGCCAAAGTTGTTTATCAGCTTAAGAAGCTTTTGGGCTAAGATGATGGCGTTTTCCAGATATAGGATTATGTTGTCTGCAAGCAGGGACAGTTTGACTTCCTCTCTTCCAATTTGGATGCCCTTTCTTTCTTTCTCTCTCCTGATTGCCCTGGTGAGGACTTCAAATACAATGTTGAATTGGAGTGGCGAGAGAGGGCAACCTTGTCTTGTGCTTGTTTTTAAGGGGAGTATTTCCAGCTTTTTCCCATTCCGTATGATGTTAGCTGTGGGTTTGTTATATATGGCTCTTATTATTTTGAGCTATGTTCCTTTGATACCTAGTTTATTGAGAGTAAAAATGCTCAACAAAATATTGGCAAACTGAATCCAGCAGAACATCAAAAAGCTTATCCACACTGATCAAGTAGGCTTTATCCTTGGGATGCTTGGTTCACTATAGGCAAATCAATAAATGTGACTCATCACATAAACAAAAACAAAACCACAAAAGACAAAAACAGGATTATTTCAATAGATGCAGAAAGCACAAATTACTTTATGTGTTTATTTCTCCCTTTAACTTGGTAGAAGATTTTCATTTCTTAGAAAACAAGATGATGATGGTTAATATTAGGTGTCAACATGATTGGATTGAAGGATGCCTTGATAGCTGGTAAAGTATTTTTTTGGATGTGTTGGTGAGGGTGTTACCAGAGGATATTGACATTTGAGTCAGTGGACTGGGAGAGTACGACCCACCCTCAGTGTGGGTGGGCACCATCCAATTGGCTGCCAGCGCTGCTAGAGCAAAGTTGGCAGAATAAGGTGGGATATGCTGGCTTGTTTAGTCTTCTGGCTTTCATCTTTTTGCCATGATGGATGCTTCCTTCTCTTTCTCCTGCCCTTGGACATCAGATTCCAGCTTCTTCAACCTTTGGACTCTTGTACTTAACATCAGTGGTTTTCTGGAGGCTCTCTGGCCTTCAGCCACAGACTGAAGGGTGCTCTGTTGGCTTCTTTACTTTTGAGGCTTTTAGACTCGGACTGAGCCACTACCAGCCTTTTTCTTCTTCAGCTTGCAGACGGCCGATTGTGGGACTTTGCCTTGTGATCATATGAGCCCTTCGTCCCTAATAAACTACCTTTCAAATATACGTATATCCTATTAGTTGTGTCCCTCTGGAGAACCCTGACTAATACTTAGATATATTTGCATTGATGGTTAAAACTTATGAATATACATTTTAATTTGATCTATTGCGTTGCTCTTAGTGAGTTTTAGGATATTCAAAACAATTTTTACTTAAACAAAATTGTCCTAAGTAGCCTCTTTTAATTATCTTTATTCAGTGTTATGGTTTGATTGCCTTCTTTAAAATTCATGTTTAAGTTTAATTGCTATTGTAATGTTGTTGAGAGGTGAGACCTTTAAGAGGTGATTAGGTCATGAAGGGATTAATGCCATTATTGTGGGAGTGGGTTAGTTACATGAGAGTTCAGCCCCTCTTTTCTATCTCTTATGGGCCCTTTTGCTCTTCTGTCTTCCACTATGGTATCACCCTCCTCAGATATGACACTTTGCTCTTAGACTTCCCAGCCTTCAGAACTGTGAACCAAATAACCTTTTAAATTATCCAGTCTGTGGTATTTTATTATAGCAGCAGAAAATGAATTAAGACAGAAAATTGGTACAGGAAACTCGGGCTGTTGTCATCACAAATATATGAATATGTGGGAGTGACTTTCAATTTGGGTAATGGATAGAGGCTCAAAGAACTTGGAGGAATAGGCTAGAAGAATCCTGTATTGCCATAAAAGAAGCAGTAAGGGTGATTCTGGTGAGGGCTCAGGAGATCTGTACGGAAATTCTGAATCTTCCAAGAGATTACTTAAGTGATTGTGAGCAGAATTTTGGTAGAAATATGGACAACAAAGGCTATTCTGATGAAGTTCAGACAGAAATAAGGAAAAGGTATTGGAAACTGGAGTAAAGACCTTCCTCATTATAAAGTTGCAAAGATCTTGGTTGAATTGTTTCCATTCCTCGAGGCTTTGTGGAATGCAGAACTGAAGAGTGATGAACAAGGATATCTGGTGGAAGAAATATCTGAGCAACAAAGCATTTATACTTTTAAAATGGCTGCTTTTAACCACATACAGAGAGATGTGAGAGGAAATAAATGAGGGAAAGACAAAATTTATAATCAAAAAGGAAGCAGATTGGAAAGATTTGGAAAATTCACAGCCTGGCAAAGTAGAATGATAAGGAGTCTTTAGAAGAGTGAAAAAGGGTGTGGCCAGGAAATACTTTGCTAAAGAGGTTACCATGGCTAGAAGAGAGCCAGGTGCTATTCATATAGACAATGGGAGAAAGACCTTGAAGGCATTTCCAAGACCCTTAAGGATGCTCCTTCCATTACAGGTCCAGAGCTCTAGGAGGGAAGAATTGTTGTTAGGGATGGGCTTGGGGCACCCTCCATGGGCCTGCTGCCAGGGCCTCCTTGAGAGTCTACTTCTTGCATTCTGGCACAGTGCTTTCCAGCTGTTGTGGCTCAGGTAGGCTCAGGTGCGGCTCAACCCACTGCTCTAAAAGGTACATGCCACAAACCTTGGTATCATCCATGTGATGTTAAGCTGTGGAGAGTATAGCTATGTCTACCTTGATATCCAAGGATGTTGCAAATAGCCTAGTTGCCAGGCAGCAACCTGCTGCAGGTGCAGAGCTGTCACAGAGAGTACTTATGAGTATAAAGCCTAGTGAAACCATGGTATGGGGCCACCCCCAAGACCACAGAACTTAGGGCCACTAGCATCCAACTCAAGCATAAGAGAGTTGCAGGCATGAGGCTCTAATCCAACAGGACTGAAGTGTGGGCTGAGCCCAGCAAAGCCATAGGGGCAGGACTGCCTGAGGCCTTGGGGGCCCAATATCCACACCAGTGTGCCTTGAATGTGGGACATGTAGTCAATGGAGATTGTTCTTCAGCTTTAAAATTTAATGTTGTTTGCCCTGTTGAGTTTTTTTCTTATGTGGACACGGTTACCCTTTTATTCTTGCCTGTCTTTCTTTTTTAGAATGGGAATGTATATCCCATACCTTTTCCACCATTGTATTTTGTAAGTAGAGAACTTGTTTCGATTTGACAGGCTCACAGCTAGAGGGAATTTGCCTCAGGAAGAGTCATGCCTTGAGTCTCACCTATATTTGATTTCTATGAGACTTTAGACCATGGACTTTTGAGTTTGTGCTAGAACTGGTTAAGGCTTTGGGGCTATTGAGATAGAATAAATGTATTTTGTATGTGCAAAGGAAATGAGATTTGGGGTGCCAGAGGACGAATGCTATGGTTTGAATGTCCGCTTTAAAACTCATGTTGAAATTTAATTGTCATTATAACGGTGTTAAGAGCGGGGACCATTAAGAGGTGATTAGGTAATGAAGGTTCTCTCTTCATGAATCATTTAATGCTGTTATTGTGGAGTGAGTTAGTTCTTGTGGGATTTTGGTCCTTTGTTTCCCTCTATTTCACATGTTCTCTTGCCCTTCTGCCTTTTGCTGTGGAATTACTGTCACCAGATGTGGCATCATGTTCTTAGACTTTGCAGCCTACAGAACTGTTGAGCCAAATAAGGCTTTTTTTTTTTTTCTTATAAACTACCTAGTCTGTGGTATTCTATTATAGCAGAAGAAGATAAACTAAGACATTTAGCAAACTGTTAGTGTAGCATAATTGTCTAGGATATAGGTATTTTTTCCAGGTTACTTAGGTTTTAATCCCAGCTCTTACACTTAGTTCCCGTGAGACCAGAACAAATTACTTAATCAATCTGTATTCCAGTTTCTGATAAAATGGGAATATGTACCTCATAGAGTTGTTGTGAAGATTAAATGTGCTAAATGTATAAAACACTTTGAATAATGTTTGGTAATGTTACGTACTATAAAATATTAGATGTTGTTATTACTGTTTTTTATTACTGCCTTCTCAGAGAAGCCTTCCTATACTGTCCAGATACTTTTTCTTCCAGCAACCATCAGATCATAGATGGGATAGCTCCCCAACTGTAGTGGAAGGGACTGGAGGTGAGACTAATCCCTCTCAGGATTTGCTGTGGGATAGAGGCTAGAGAGCCTGGTCTTGTTGACTCTGGGGAGGCACATGCCTCCTAGCAAGTCCCTGCACAGATGGGATAGTTTTCTCATTACAGCAGGGGAGCTGGATCTGGGACTGGGCCCTCTTGGGATCTCCTGTGAGACAGAGGCCGAGGGGCCCATCTCTTTAGTCCATACAGATACATGTGTTGTAGCAAGTCTTAGTGCAGATGGAATAGTTCCTCAACTATAGCAAGAAGAACAAAAGTTGAGACTTAGCCCCACAGGATCTGCTGTGACAGAAGTTGGCATACCAGTCAGGGAATCTCATACTCCTGAGCTGTAAAATACGGGTCCCTGTGCAAGCAGTTCTGAGCTGGGACCTCAGGTGAGGAAGGCTGGAGCCGAAGCTCAGGCAACTTTAAGATTCAGTGCCAAGACCAATGTAAGGGGGTAGGTGAGCCTTTTCACCAACGCACTATTGTGTGTGATTCCTTTTGGACCCCTTGGCAGATGGTTTTGGTTGCAGGCTCAAGGCCAAATGGGACTGTAGCCAAGCCTCTTAGGTGACTGGGACTTTTCCAGGCTTGAACCAGGAAGCACACTCAGTAGGGCAGATCAGCCACCTGGGTATCAGTGTATGCTATGAAACCTCCTAGGTTTTGGGCTCCATCAGGGGTTTCACAAAATCTTGCCTCAATCCTGAGGCTCGCATAGAGAGACTTTAGACTGACAGTGGATTACCTTCTATTTTGCTATCTTGGTGATGTCCCAAGTCTGTTGATATGAAGTTCACAGTAGTTTCCATTAAACTGTTCAATGAGCATGATTTATATTGTATGTAGTATCTATATCCATGGAACTATCTTGCAATAATGACTATATGTGATTTTGAACTTGCCTGCCTTTTATTCCACCATCTGTAGGAGTGAAGAGGTGGTGCTAGAGCTTAGTGTGCTTCTCACAAGATTTCCACCACTTCTTCCTCTCAACAATCACAGAAAGAATGTATTTCTTATTTTTTATTTATTTCAGTTACAGAAGGCTCATGAGTCCAGGTCATTATTTTTATTCCAGACTCTCATTTCTTTATGGCACCATACAACCCCACTCCCACATTCAATCCACCCCTGTGTAACTGCCCAGAATATTCTACTGTGTCCTCTGGAACTCATGGTTTATCATCAACAAAATCTATAATCTCAATCTCAACCCTGAACCTCCCTTGCATAACTTTACTGTAATTGAAAACTAGTTCTCCCTTGAAAAGTTTCCCCTACATTCAAAAGGTTGATTTTCTTTTCTTTTTTTTTTTTTTTTTTTTAGACGGAGTCTCACTCTGTCGCCCAGGGTGGAGGGAAGTGGCGCGATTTCAGCTCACTGCAACCTCCATCTCCTGTCTCATCTTCTGTCTCAGCCTCCCGAGTAGCTGGGACTACAGGTGCATGATGCCATGCCCAGCTAATTTTTTGTATTTTAGTAGAGACGGGATTTCACTGTGTTGCCCAGGTTGGTTTCGAACCCCTGAGCTCAGGCAATCTGCCTGCCTCAGCCTCCCAAAGTGCTGGGATTACAGGCGTGAGCCACCATGCCTGGCACGGTTTTCTTTCTTTATTCTTTTCTTCTTTTTTCTTTTTTTTAATCCTTCATTCATCTCATTGCCACTTGCAGAGAATCGTTCTAAACTCCTTCCCATAAAAATTTATCTTTCGAGGTTCTAATATCGGATTATACCTCCTGACACCTCTCCTTCTAACATACTCTTCCATCATTTGCTCCATTTCTCTACTCTCCTTTACAGCAAAGCCTCCCCCCAAAGAGTTAACTGTACTGGATATTACCACTTATCCTCCTTTCTCTCTTGAACCTACTCCAATCAGGCTTTCATTGCCCACTACTCCACTGAAGCTCTTGTCAAGGTCATCAGTGACCTCCAGTTTACCAAATGCAGTAGTCAGTTTTTCTCATTCGTCATTTTCTTGACCTTGGCAGCATTTGACACAGTTGGTTATGTCCTCTACCTTTTTGAAACAGTTTCATCTCTTTGCTTCTGGGACCACTCTCTTGGCTCTCCTCCTAACTCGTTTTTGTTTTCACTTGTTTCTTTCTCATTTTCCTGAACTTTAAACCTTCGAAATACGTCAGGATTTAGTACTCTAGAAAATTTTCCTATCTACTGGTTCCCTATGTCATCTTATTCAGTTTAGTTCTTTTAAGTATTATCTAAATGCAGATGGCTCCCACCTTTATACCTTAAGCCTCAACGTATCTACTGAATTCCATACTTGTATATAAAATTCTCAACTTAATATCTTTACTTGGATATCTAATAGGCCTCCCAAACATATATGCCCAGACATAAACTTCTGATTTTCTACCCTTTCAAATCTGTTTCTCAATAGACAAAAGCTCCATTCTTCGTGCTCTTCAAGCCAGAAACCTTGAAGTTATCCTTAAATCCTCTCTTTCTCTAGCAATCTATATCAGATTCATTAGCAAATATAAATCCTGATGAATAAGTCCTGATATTTTCCTTGCTTCCACTTTTCTACCCCTACAGTTAGTTTTTCAGGTAGTAGCCAAAGTGATTCTTTAAACATATATGTCATCTCAAAATCTTCTGATTACTTCTTGTCTGCTTTGGACTAAAACTTAAGTTTTTACACTGATCTTTAAGGTTCTACGTGATCCCGTACCTCCCCAGTACCCACTTCTGTCTTCATTGCTCACTTTGTTCAGACTATGCTGGTCTCCTTGTCTTTACTGACTGTGCTGAACACACTCTCGCCTCAGGATATGTGCTTTTGCTGTTCCTTCTTCTTGGAACACATTTTCTTCAGTTACCCACATGGCTCACGTCCCCTTACTTTCTTCAGGTTTCTACTGAAATCCCCCTCAAAGGAGATCTTTTCTGACCACCCTATTTAAAATAGCAACCCATTTCTATCCCTCTATCTCCTTTACTTGTAAAGAAACATATAATATACTTATGTATATATGTGGGTATATATATATGTGTGCGTATGTATGTATGTATATATTTAACAAGCTCTTACATAACTCTTACCATATGCCAGACACTTCAAAAATTACAAATATTATTTATTCTTTATAATACCCATAAAGCATAGGGAAGTAGGTACTATTATTATTGTTATTTTACAGATGGAGAAACTGAGGCATAGTGCTGTTAAGTACTCTTTCCAAGGTCAAACAGTTGATAGTGGCATACCTGAGATTGGAAGTTAGGCCACCTTCTTCTATTGTGTACTTAACTATGTTATGCCCTATTGTCTCTTAGATAGGGTTCAGTATACATATGTATATGTATATATAGCAATTTTTAATGATGAAATTCATTACTAGTAATAAGATAAAAAGCATAGATTTTAAAATTCATGAAATATTATTAACTGATATTGACTATTATAATAACAAGATAATTATCTTGTAATATCAGTTAGTAGTGTGATGAGCAAATGGCTAGTATTTCTCAGTTTGAGACCCTCCCCCTGTTTTATTTGATACAGGGTCTCATTCTGTCACCCAGGCTGGTCTTGACCTCCTGGGTTCAAACCATCAGCCTCCCACGTAGCTAGGACTACAGGCACTTGCACCCAAGCCCCGTGTATTAGGCTGTTCCTGTGTTCTTATAGAGAAACATTGAAGCATGGGTAATTTATAAAGAAAAGAGGTTTAATTGGCTCATGGTTCTGCAGACAGTACAGGAAGTGTAATACTGGCATCTGCTTCTGGTGAGGGACTCAGGAGGCTCACAATCATGGCAGAAGGCAAAGCAGGAGCAAGCATGTCACATGGCGAGTGTAGGAACAATAGAGAGGAAGGAGGAGGAGGGTGCCAAGTACTTTTAAACAGCCATGTCTTGCAATAACTCACTCATTGTGAGGACAGCACCAAGAGGATGGTGCTAAACTATTCACGAGAAATCTTCCCCCATGATCCAGTCACCTCCCACCAGTCCCCAGCTCCAACATGAGATTATAATTCAACATGAGATTTAGAGGTGACAACA
The DNA here is from genome assembly GCF_000951045.1 of Mandrillus leucophaeus. Taxonomy (NCBI): domain Eukaryota; kingdom Metazoa; phylum Chordata; class Mammalia; order Primates; family Cercopithecidae; genus Mandrillus; species Mandrillus leucophaeus. The sequence continues at coordinate 177,178 of NW_012100677.1, read as the reverse complement.
TCCAAACTGTATCACCTGGCTAATTAAAAAAAGTTTAGAGAGATGAGGTCTCATTTATTTTGCCCAGGTTGGTCTTGAACTCCTGAGCTCAAGCAATCCTCCAGCTTTGAATCTCTTAAAGTGCTAGGATTACAGGCATAAGCCACCATGCCTGGCCTTGAGACACTTTCTTAACAAAGTTTTATTCATCTCAGCTGCACTACTCACTAGTTAAATAACATATGACAAGTTACTTATTTTTTCTAATTCTCAGTATGATTGTTTTTTTTTTAAATTAAAGACTTTATTTTTTTGAGAGCAGTTTTAGGTTATAGCAAAATTAAAGGAAGAGATTTCTCACATACCCCTACCCTGACATGTACATAGCCTCTCCAACTATCAACATCCTCCAGAAAAGTGGTATTATTTGTTGCATCAATGAACCTACTTTGATACATTATTATCATACATTAGGATTAGCTCTTGATTTTGTACAGTCTATGAGTTTGGGCAAATGTTTCATGACATGTGTGCATCATTATAATTATATACAGAGCATTTTTCACTGCCCTCAAAATCCTCTGTGCTCCATGTATTTATCTCTGTCTCTCAACCCCTGGCCCCTGATAACCACTGATCTTTGTATTCTATAGTTTTTCCTTTTCCAGAATATCACATAGGTGGAATCATATAGCATGTAGGCTTTTCAGATTGGTTTCTTTCACTTAGAAATGTGATCAATTTGCAAATTAGGGTAATAATTCCTACCTAAGGGCATTTCATGAAATTTAATGGAAATAATATATATGAAAGCACAGTGCCTGGTACCAGCTGTCAGTTCATGTTAACTGATGTAATGAAGTATAAAGGAATAACTGTGGGAAAACCTGCACTCATTTTCCTACAGTTAAAACTATATTCTTTTTGGAATAAGGACTGGTATACTTAATGCTTCTTTCAAATTTTACATTCTTGGATATGAGGAGCCCTTTAAAAATAAGATTAAAAGAAACTTAAGAAGTGAAGATGTTACTACTGTTCTTTATATAGCATGTATTATGGTGTCTTACACCAACTAGGCACTTGGTTAAGTTAAATGAATTACAACCTTTCGTATATTTGATCAAGTGCTTGTTTATACTTCAACACATATGATATGAACTTTTATCACATCATTTATGATTGTTTTGCTACAACTTAGAAAAGTTTCAGCATGGTCAGCATGGGCAGAAAGGCTTTTGGTGAAATAAACTTTATAGTTCTCATGAAAAGGGATTAGAAACTTATATTGACTTAAGTAGAAAAAATATATAATGGCCCATCTTATATTTAAACATGACCTTTTTCATGACCTTGTAAGAAAATGTGGATTTAAGGAAATTCAAAGACCAGAATTTCATATAGATTGAAATAGTTCCTGGCAGGCTCTTTTTGCTATTTCCTGTGTCCTAAGCTTTCATGTGCTGCTGGAGGAAATTAAAGAATAGTCTGTACCAATTTAGAGGCAGAAAGTAGTATTTTCTTTCTTTACACATGTTTACTTACATACGCAGTTCACAAACACACACATACACATATATCACATCTTATTGTTGGAAATGGACTAGCTATATTTTTCAATTAATCGTTAGCATATCTTGACAAAATGTTTTAGCATTTGAGATATACTTTACACAACTATGGAATTTTGCATTTATTGACTGTTAGCCAATATTGAGGGTTGACATAAACATTGGGTATACTTAGTAGGAAAGAGAATTGGATTGGGTGATTTTTTATTAAATTAGTCTCTCTGACATTAATAGTTGTATAACTTTGGAAAAACTTATAACCACAAAAATGTAAATTACTTCTTCCAGTGATGGTCCTTAGTTTTTATTTAAGTGCAAACTGAAGGAAAAGAGAAATAGATTATCTCTAAGGGTTCTTCTGGTATGGTGAACCCTTTTAGCTTTACTGATATGTCTATTTATGCATGTATACATGAGTTTATGCACATAAGATGTTTTTAAGTACAATAACTACAAAAAATAAATATTATTTTCTAAATAATTGTGGAGAAAACTTTTTTCCACATAACAATGCTATTTAATTGAATAAGGATCAAGTTATACACACACACACAGAGTCCTGATTCTCTTTATCTTAAAGTAAGTAAATCCTGTCAAGATTTGAAATAATACCAGCAACAATGGCTACATAATCTGCCGAATACATTATATACATTATCTTAGTTAATTCTTATAAAATCCTATGGAGTAGGATTCTGAAAGCAAGCTCAAAATCATACTCATACTAAGGGAGAGAGTAGAGATTTAATACAGCTGTAAGTCTGTATTAAAGCTGTATTCTCTTAACTACATACAGACTCAAGAAGTAAGTGGTGTTATAAATCTATTATTTTAATATATACAGTTCTTCATGTATGCTGAATATATTTTTGAGAGTATGCTCAATTGTTGGTCATATTAATAATTCTTACAACTGTAATGTAATGTATTCCGTAACCCAAAATATATCTGACTGTGGGCTAATTTTGGGATCTGTTGAAATTGGGGATGTATCCCTTAACTTGGCCAGGCTATATTTTGATTCTCTTAATCACAGCAAATAGCCAAGTGATATAGACAAATAAGGAATGGTTCATAATCCTTTCATTCCTAATAAAATTTAATGCCCCCAAATATTTAGGTATTATCTATTCTGGGTTCAGCTTTCTGCTGCTGCTGACTTTCTTTCATAGTCTGAGCTACCCTGGACCATAATCTGAACCATCCTGGACCAACGGAAGGGTATGACTTGCTTCATGTTGATTGTGAACACAGAAGGGTTTTGCTTGTAACTCAAGCCAGGCCACCATAAGGGTAATCATGTGATTATTTCAGGGAAAAGACTTTTCATCTTGATCCCAGGGAAGAGACTAGAGGCTGGTGATGAAATGTATTTATGATCTATGCTTTAATCCACCCATGTCAAGGCCCCAAACAACCTTATTCAGGATACATTGTATTAGATGTTAAACAAAAGGCAAGTGTGTTTCTAAAAAGATTAGGGAAACATTTGTGAAGCAGGGAGGATTCCTATGTAAGTTATATATATTTTAAGAAAATTGTATGTTATACTGTGAAGTGATGTCATGATGCTTTGCCTGAAAATAAATATCTTTTTCTAATTTTGTGAAATTTCTAATCATCACAATGAATTCAGATAAATTTGCTTTGTCAAAATTGAATAATACTTGGTCATAAAACTCATGTTGTGTTCAGCAGAGAAAATTTTTTATAGGCATTGTTCTCTTTTTTTCCGTCACTCTTGAAATCTAATTGTCCAAAGGCCAACCCCACAGCTGTAATTTCATCATCTCTTTGGTGTCATTGTTTTTAAATTAGAATATTGCAGCCATGCTTGTCTTCTGCCTAATGTGGCATGAAAATAGCCTCTAGCAGCTCACTTCATAGAACTTAAGGTTTTTCACAGTACAAAGTAGACTGACTGTTTACCTTCTCTGTAAGAAATCAGTTTTATCTATAAAAATACAATGTTCTTGAAAATGTCTGCAACTTTCAGAAATAGAATGTAAGATTTGATTATGCTATACATGGGTGTGGCCATTTTTTTTTTGGACAACTGCTACAGTTACCATTGAAGGCAACCTAGTTTAGAGACAAATGCCATTGGAGTTTTCCAGCTAGCTGTTTTTAAAAGAGCTAATTTCTTATGAGGATCTCCATAATTGGCCTTCATTTTGATGAAAACTTTAAGATGAAGGGATTGTGCAGAGAGAACAGGGATTATTTTTCCCAGTTTATATGTTATTTTTGTAATGAGGTTGAATTTCAAAGACTCATGAAGTATTATTATCCAATGCTTCTGTCACCACGTTGCACCAACATTGGAAATTCAGGTACCCTTGCATAGATCTAAAATGTACTTTTGAGTTTAAATATGCCCCTTAACTTCTCTTAGGTGAGCCTCAGCTTCATCACCTATAACATTGCACAGGTTGTTGGTGGCCAAATGAGCTCTAAGACCCTTCAAGGTCTAAAGTTGTATAATTGTGTTTTTAGGGATAAGTTTATGGAATAAGCTTAATTTATATTTCCCTAAGGCTGAGAAAAAGTATCCATATGAATGGATTTAGAATGATACAGTGGAAAGAGCAGGAGTATTTGAAATCAGATCTGAGTTGAATTTAATAGCTGTATGATGTTAGCATCTATTAGAGTGGCTGATGGCAAAAATTTAATATATATTTCCTTAATGAATAAATGGATCCATTGTCTGCTACCTGCCACCATGCCTACCTTTTATGTATGGTAGTTATTTGATAATCATTTGTTACAGATTCTAAAAGTATATTGCACACATTGTTTCCCTCTTATTTCTTTACCTTCTGGAATATTCTCAGTGCTTGAGACTGCTAATCAGACCCCATATAGAATCCAGTTCATGGGCCTGGCATTCTGATCTGACAACACCATACCCTTCCAGCTTTGTTCCTTCAGCCTACGTACTTCAGCTCTACTTTTCCAAGCCTTTGTTTTATTTGGCTCTATTTAGCACTAACTAAATTATATATGGTTGCAATGGACTGAAGGCATCTCCCCAAAACTCGTATGTTGAATCCCTAATGGCAATGTGAAGGATATTTAGAGGTAGAGCCTTTGAGAGGTACCTAGGCCATGTTTGTGGATCTCCCATGAATGAGACTAGTAGCTTTACAAGAGGCGAGAGAGCCAGCTGTCTTTCTCTCAACTATGTAGGGACACAGCAAGAAGATGCCCCTTTGTAAACCAAGAAAAGGCAGTCACCAAGAAACTAACCATGCTGACAACCTTGATTCTGGATGTCCAGCCTCCAGAACTGTGAGAAATAAATGTTTGTTGTTTGTCATCCAGTCTATGGTAATTTGCTATAGCAACCAAACTGACTAAGACAATGGTGATTATCACTATAATTATTATAAGAATGAGTATTTCTTGAATACCAAATATGGACAGTTATTTGCCAAGATCTGTAATAGATATTTCATCTATTATTCATGTAATTCTTATAGAAATCTATGGGGTAGGTAATATTAACCCCTGTTTTACAGTTGGCAGAAACTGTGGCTAAAAGAGCTTAGGTAACTTTCTGAAGTTCATATAATTAGTATTATTATTTTTAATAATAACTTTTAGGTTCAGGAGTACATGTGCAGACTTGTTATATAGATAAACTGTGTGTAACAGGGGTTTGGTGTACAGATTATTTCATCGCCTAGATAATAAGCATAGTACCCAATAGGTATTTTTTCTGATCCTCTCCCACCTCCCACCCTCCACCCTCAAGTGGGCTCTGGTGTCTATTGTTCCCATCTTGGCGTCTGTGTGTTCTTGTTGTTTAGACCCCACTTATAAGCAAGAACATGCAGTATTTGGTTTTCTGTTCCTGTGTTAGTTTGCTTACGATAATGACCTCCAGCTCCATCCATGTTGCTGCAAAGGATATAATCTCATTCTTTTTTATGGCTAGGTACTATTCCATGGTATATATGTACCACCTTTTCTTTATCCACTCTACTGTTGATGGACATTTAGGTTGATTTTATGTCTTTGCTTTTGTGACTAGTGATCCCATGAACATACATGTGTCTTTATGGTGGAGTGATTTATATTCTTTTGAATATATATCCAATAATGCGATTACTGGGTCGAATGGTAATTCTGTTTCAAGTTCATTGAGGAATCACCACACTGCTTTCCACAATGGCTAAACTAACTTACATTTCCACTAGCTGTGAGTAAGCATTTCTTTTTCTCCACAACCTTGCAAACATGTTATTTTTAATTTTTTAAAAATAATAGCCATTCTGACTGGTGTGAGATGGTATCTCATTGTGGTTTTGATTTGCATTTCTCTGGTTTGTTTGTTTGTTTTTTGAGACAGAGTTCCTCTCTGTCACCTAGGCTGGAGTGCAGTGACATGATCTCAGCTCACTGCAACCTCCGTCTCGCAGGCTCAAGAAATTCTCCTGCCTCAGCCTCCTGAGTAGCTTGGATGACAGGCGTGCACCACCATGCCCAGCTAATTTTTGTATTTTTAGTACAGATGGGGTTTCACCATGTTGGCCAGGCTGGTCTTGAACTCCTGACCTCATAATCTGCCCGCCTTGGCCTCCCAAAGTGCTGAGATTACAGGCGTGAGCCACCGCCCCTGGCCTGATTTGCATTTCTCTAATGATTAGTAATGTTGGGCATTTTTCATATGCTTGTAGGCTGCATGTATGTATTCTTTTGAAAAGTGTCCGTTCATGTCTTTTGCCTAGTTTTTAGTAGTTTTTTTTTTTTGTATTTTGCTTGTGAATTTAAGGTTCTTATAGATTCTGGGATATCAGACTTTTGTCAGACGCATAGTTTACAAGTATTTTCTTCCATTCTGTAGGTTCTCTGATTGTTGATAGTTTCTTTTGCTGTGCAGAAGCTCTTTAGTTTAATTAGGCACTACTTGTTAATTTTTGGTTTTGTTGCAGTTGCTTTTGGCATCTTTGTCATGAAATCCTTGCCAGGTTCTGTGTCCAGAATGATATTTCCTAGTTTATTTCCCAGAGTTTTTATAGTTTTGGGTTTACATTTAAGTCTTTGATCCATCTTGTGTTAATTTTTGCATTTGGTGTAAGGAAGGGATCCAGTTTCAGTCTTCTGCATATGGCTAGCCAGTTATCACAGCACCACATATTGAAAAGGGAGTCCTTTCCTTGTTGTTTATGTTTCTCAGGTTTGTCAAAGATCAGATGGCTTTAAGTATGAGGGATTATTTCTGGGTTCTCTATTCTGTTCCGTTGATCTGTGTGTCTGTTTTTGTACCAGTACAGTGCTGTTTTGGTTACTGTGGCCTTGAAATATAGTTTGAAGTTGGATAATGTGAAGCCTCCAGCTTTGTTCTTTTTGCGTAGGATTGCTTTGGCTATTTGGATTCTTTTTTGATTCTATATGAATTTTGAGATAGTTTTTTCTCATTCTGTGAACAATGTCATTGCTAGATTGATAGGAATAGCATTGAATCTGTAAATTGTTTTGGTTAGTATGGTCATTTTAACCATATAGATTCCTCCTATCCATGAGCATGGAATGTTTTTCCATTTGCTTGTGTCTTCTTTAATTTGATTAGTGTTTTGTAGTTATTATTGTAGAGATATTTCGCCTTGCTGATTAGCTGTATTCATAGGTATTTTATTCTTTTGTTGTGGCAATGTGAGTGGGATTTCATTCCTGATTTGGCTTTCAGCTTGGATGTTGTTGATGTATAGGAATGCCAGTGATTTTTGTATATTGTTTTTGCATTCTGAAACTTTTCTGAAGTTGTTTATCAGATCAAGGAGCTTTTGGACATAAGCTATGGGGTTTTCTAGATATGGAATCCTGTTATCTGCAAACAGGGATAGTTTGACTTCCTCTCTTCCTATTTGGATGCCTCTTATTTCTTTCTCTTGCCTGATTGCTCTGGCCAGGGATTCTAGTAATATGTTGAATAAAAGTGGTGACGGAAGTCATCCTTGTCTTGTTCCACTGTTCAAGGGAGAATGCTTTCAGCTTTATAAAGTGGTAAAAGAAGAAAATTCAAACATGGGTCCTTTGACTCTGTGCTTAACTGTGTTAAAAGAAAGATGGCTTTGTAAACTGTGTTACACTACATCACTATAAGTTATTCTACATCATTATAAGTGGTACCTATAAAATCAATAGCAGCAGTGGCAGCAACACTCTGAAAAAGTATCTATAATCCAAGGCTTCTTTAGGTTTGTACTATGCAGAATACTCTGCAGAGGTTACCTAAACATTTGCACGTGTGTTTAAAAGAGAAGCTGTCAGCCTTTAATAGATAGTATATATCAGAGCAGTGTCTCTGTGATTGGATGTTATTCTTAACTTGTTGAATCAGAGGCGTGTCCCAGGAGACCATAAGCACATGCTGACATAAGCTTTCAGGTCTCCTGTTTCATCCTCTGGATCTGTTCTACTGCTTTTTGGGTATTAAAATGTGGCTTTAGGCATTAGTGTGATATTTGCTTCATCTCAGGTATAGGAACAGTATGGGGAATATGAAGAACTTTGCCACCTTATTTCTTGACTTTATAAAACCTCTTGACAGCTGGGCTCAGTGGCTCATGCCTGTAATCCCAGCACTTTGGGAGGCTGATGCAGGTGGATCACCTGAGGTCAAGAGTTCAAGACCAGCCTGACCAACATGGAGAAACCCTGTCTCTACTAAAAATACAAAATTAGCCTGGCATGGTAGCGCATGCCTGTAATCCCAGCTACTTAGGAGGTTGAGGCCGCAGAACTGCTTGAACCCGGGAGGCATAGGTTGTGGTGAGCCAAGATTGCGCCATTGCACTCCAACCTGGGCAACAAGAGCGAAACTCTGTCTCAAAAAAAAAAAAAAGAAACAACAACAACAAAAAGCCCTCTTAGCATTAGCAGACACTGGCTTTTACAGTTAGAAGCAATATGTGAAAGATTCACCAAGATAATAAGCCTGCTTAATGTCACACTATTTGATCTTGATAGAGTTGTTGGTTATTTCTTCGACCCATTCCTTCTACCCAGTTATTGAGCAAACTTTTTTTTTTTTTTGAGATGGAGTCTTGCTCTGTCACTCAGGCTGGAGAGCAGTGGTATGATCCTGGCTCACCACAACTTCCACCTCCTGGGTTCAAGTGATTCTCCTGCCTCAGCCTCCCCTGTAGCTGGGATTATAGGCATGTGCCACCAATGCCCAGCTAATTTTTGTATTTTTAGTAGAGATTGGGTTACACCATGTTGGCCAGGCTAATCTCGAACCGCAGACCTCAAGTGATCTGCTTGCCTTGGCCTCTGAAAGTGCTGGGATTCCATGCATGAGCCACAGTGCCCAGCCTGAGCAAACAGTTTTTATATACCTTTTATGTACTACACCAATTAAATAAACCAGGAGTCACAGTAAGTCCCATTTTACTCAAATCTGATTTAATTGGTTAGCTATTTTTATCCTATAGACAAAGCCATCATTTAATTTGATGTCCTTAGTTTTACAGATAAAGACACAAGTCCATGTAGGTAGAATAATTAAGACCATATAGTAAGTGGCACAGAAGGGATGTGAACCTAAGTTTTTTTTTCTTTTAATTTTTATTTTTTTGTGGGTATATAGTAGGTGTACTTTGATACAGGCATATAAAGTGTAATAATCACAAAACTGTATATTGTGTATCCATCACCTCAAGCATTTATCCTTTGTGTTATAAACAATTCAATTATACTCATTTAGTTATTTTTAAATGTACAATTAAATTATTATTGACTATAATCATCGTGTTGTGCTAGTGAATATGGGTGTCTTATTCATTCTTTTAATTTTTTTATTTTTGTGGACACATAGTAGGTATATATATTTATAGATCGTGTGAGGTATTTTGGTATAGGCATGCAATGTGTGATAAACATATCATGGAAAATTGGGTATTCATCCCCTCAAGCATTTATCCTTTGTGTTACGAACAATCCAATTATACTCTTTTAGTTATTTTTAAATATGCAATTAGATTATTATTGACTATAGTCCCTCTGTTGTACTACCAAATATAAGGTCTTATTCTTTCTTCAACTATGTTTTTCTACTCACTAACCATCCCCACTTCTTCACATCCAACTGCTCTTCCTAGCCTCTGGTAACCATCCTTCTACTCTCTGTCTCCATGAGTTTGGTTTGGTATAATTTTTAGCTCCCATACACAAAAAATGAGAATGTAAGAAGTTTGTCTTTCTGTGCCTAGCTTACTTCACTTAACACAATGACCTCTAGTTCCATCCATGTTGATGCAATTGACAGGATCTCAATCTTTTTTTATGGCCGGATAGTACTTTCTTGTGTATAAGTACCACTTTTTCTTTATCCCTTCATCTATTGACAGGCAGCTGAGCTGCTTCCAAATCTTGCCTAGGGTGAATAGTGTTGTAGTAAACATGGGTGTGCAGATATGCCTTTGATATACTGATATCTTTTATTTGATGTGTATGCCTAGCAGTGGGATTGTTGTATAAAATATGGTAGCTCTATTTTTAGTTTTTGAGGAACCTCAAAACTGTTCCCATAGCAGTCGTACTAATTTACATTCCCACCAACAGCATATGAGGGTTCCTTTTCTCTACATCGTTGCCAGTGTTTATTATTGCCTGCCTTTGGATAAATGCCATTTTAACTGGGGTGAGATGATATCTCATTATAGTTTTGACCTGCATTTCTCTGATGATCAATGAATTTGGGCACCTTTTCTTATACCTACTTGTCATTTGTGTGTCTTCTTTTGAGAAATGTCTATTCAGGCCTTTTGCCCATTTTTAAATTGAATTACTAGCTTTTTTTTTCACTGTACAGTTTTGGAGCTCTTTCTACATTCTGATTATTAATCCCTTTGAGGTGGGTAATTTGTAAATATTTTCTCCTATTTAGTGGGTTATCTCTTCACTTTGTTGATTATTTCCTTTGCTGTGCAGAGACTTTTTAACTCGATGTGACCCCATTTGTTCATTTTTGCTTTGGTTTCCTGTTCTTGTGGGGTATTGCTTAAGAAATATTTGCCCAGTCCAGTGTTCTGGAGAGTTTCCCCAATGTTTGTTGTAGTAGGTTCATAATCTCAAAATCTTAGATTTAAGTGTTTAATCCATTTTGATTTGATTTTTGTACATGGCAAAAAAGAGGTGTATAGTTTCATTCTTCTGCATGTGGATATACAGTTTACCATTTATTGAAGAGACTGTCCTTTCCCTAATGTATGTTCTTTGCATCTTTGTTGAAAGTGAGTTCCTTGTAGATGTATGGATTTATTTCTGGGTTATCTATTCTGTTCCATTTTTCTATGTGTCTGTTTTTGATGTTATTATCATGCTGTTTAAGTTACTATAGCTCTGTAATATAATTTGAGGTCAGGTAATGTGATTCCTCCAGTTTTGTTCTTTTCACTTAGGATAGCTTTGGGTCTTCTGAGTCTTTTGTGGTTCCATATAAATTTTAGGATTTTTTTTTCTGTGTTTGTGAAGAATGTCATTGTATTTTGATAGGGATTGCATTGAATCGGTAGATTGCTTTGGGTAGTATGGACATTTTAATAATATTGATTCTTCCAGTGCATGAACTTGGAATATCTTTCCACTTTTTTGTGTCCTCTTCAATTTTTTAAATCAATTTTTTATAGTTTTTATTTTAGAGATCTTTAATTTCTTTGGTTAGGTTAATTCTGAGTTATATAATTTTATTTGTGGGAATTGTATATGAAATTAGTTTTTAAATTTCTCTTTCATATTGTTCACAGTTGGCATATAGAAATATGATTTTTTTGTATGTTGATTGTATATTCTGCAACTTTACTGAATTTGTTTATCAGTTCTAATAGTTTTCTCGTGGAGTCCTTAGGTTGTTTCAAGTGCAAGTTTATATCATCTGCAGACAAGAACAATTTGATTTATTCCTTTCCAATGTGGATGACCTTTATGTCTGACTTTTATCTGATTTCTCTAGTTAGGACTTCCAGTACTATGTTGAATAATAGTGATGAAACTGGGCATCTATTTTTTCAGAATAGTTTGAGTAGGATTGGTATTAGTGCTTTAAATATTTGGTAAAATTTATCAGTGAAGTCATCAGGTTTCAGGCTTTTCTTTGGTCAGAGACTTTTTCTTATTGTGTGAAATGGTTTGTTAAAATCTGTTAGTTCCATTTTATTTGCAGTGCAGATTAAGTTCAAAGTTTCTTTGTTGATTTTCTGTCTGCAGGATCTCTCTGATGCTGAAAGCAGTTTATGTCTCCAGCTATTATTTTATTGGGATCTATATCTTTTTAGCTCTAGTAATGTTTGCTTTATATATCTGGGTTCTCCAATATTGGGTACATATATATTTACAATTGTTTTGTTCTCTTGCTGAATTGACCCCTTAATTACTACATGGTGACTATCTTTGTCTTGTCTTACAGCGTTTGTCTTGAGATCTCTTTTGTCTGATATAAGTACAGCTACTGCTGCTCTTTTTGTTTCCATTTGCATAGAATGTCTTTTTGCATTCCTTTATTTTCAGTCTATGTGTGTCTTTATATGTGAATTGTGTTTCTTGTAGGCAACAGATAGTTGGATCTTGTTTTTTGTTTTGTTTTGTTTTTTCCCCATTCAGCCACTCTCTGTCTTTTCAGTGAAGAGTTTAGTACTTTTACATTTAATGTTATTATTGATAAATAAGGACTTGTGTTGCCATTTTGTTATTTGTTTTCTGGTTGTTTCGTGGTCTTCTTTTCCTTTCTTTTTCCTTCCTGTGTTTCTTTTTGTGAAGGTGATTCTCTCTGGTGGTATAATTTAATTTCTTGCTTTTGCATGTATGTATTATATGTTTTTAGATTTGAGGTTGCCATGTGTCTTGTGAATACTATTTTAGAACCCATTATTCTCATCTGATGACAACTTAACAGTGCTTGCATAAACAAGCAAGCAAAAGGAAAACTAAAAAAAACCTCTACATTTCAACTTTGTCTCCCTACTTTTTTATTTTTTTAAAAAGGTATATCTTATTGTGCTATTTTTCTGTTTATATCTTATTGTACTATTTATGTCTTGAAAAGTTGTCATAGTTATTTTTGATTGGTTCATTGTTTAGTCTTTCTACTTAAGAAAAGAGTAACTTACACAATTGTAGTGTTATAACATTCTGTTTTCCTGTATACTTATGATTACCAATGTTATAATATTCTGTGGTTTCCTGTGTACTTATGGTTAGCTGTGATTTTTGTGCCTTCTGATGATTTCTTAGTGTTCATTAATGTCCCTTTCTTTATGATTGAAGAACTCCCTTTAGCATTTCTTATAGAACAGGTCTGATGTTGATGAAATCTCTCAGTGTTTTTTTTTTTCCACTGGGAAAGTCTTAATTTCCCAGAAGGGTATTTTTGCTGAGTATACTATTCTAGGAAAAAAGTTTTTGCTTTCAGCACTTTAAATATGTCACACCACTGTCTTCTGACCTGTAGGGCTTCCACTGAAATGTTGCTACCAGACATATTGGAGCTCCATTGTATGTTATTTCTTTCTTTTTTCTTGTTACTTTTTGGATCCTTTATTCATGACCTTTGGGAGTTTGATTATTAACTGCCTTGGCATAATCTTCTTTGAGCTAAATCTGCATGCTGTTCTATAACCTGTACTTGAATATTGATATCTTTCTCTAGGTTTGGAAACTTCTGTTATTATCTCTTTGAAAAATTTTTTTTATCCATCTCTCTCTCTTTCCATCTCCTCTTTAAGGCCAATAAGTCTTAGATTTGGCTGGTTGAGGCTACTGTCTAGATCTTGTAGGAATACTTCATTGGTTTTTAATCTTTTTTCTTTTGTATCCTCTGACTGTGTATTTTCAAATAGCCTGTCTTTGAGCTCACTAATTCTTTCTTCTACTTGATCAAGTCCTCTGTTAAGAGTCTCTTTTGCATTCTTCAGTATGTCAATTGCATTTTTCAACTCCAGAATTTCTGCTTGAGTCCTTTTAATTATTTTAATATCTGTTAAATTTATCTGATAGAAGTCTGAATTCCTTCTCTTTGTTGTTTTGAAATTCTTTGAGTTTCCTCAAAACAGCTATTTTCCTCAAGACAGTTTTGAGTTTCCTCTACAGCTATTATGAATTTTCTGTCTGAAAGGTCACATATCTCTGTTTCTTCAGGATTGGTCCCTAGTGCCTTATTTAGTTCATTTGGTAGAGTCATATTTTCTTTGATGGCCTTGATGCTTGTGTAGGTTCATTCATGTCGAGGCATTGAAGAGTTAGGTATTTAATGTACCCTTTGCAATCTGGGCTTATTTTATCTATCCTTTTTTGGAAGGCTTTTTAGGTATTCGTAAGGACTTGGGTGTTGTGATATAAGCTGTGTCTGCATTAGGAGACACTGTCAGTTCAGTACTGTTGTGGTTCTTGCAGATTCATAGAGGTACTGCCTTGGTTATGTTCAATAAGATTCAGAACAATTCTCTGGATTAGCAGGCAGAAACTCTTGTTCTTTTCCCTTACTTTCTCCCAAACCAACAGAGTCTGTTTCTTTGTTCTGTGCCACCTGGTGCTGGGGTTGGGTTGACATGAGCATCAGTGTGACTACTACCACTGGGAGTGTGCTGAGTGAGACCTAAAGCCAGCGCAGCCCTGGGTCTTGCCCAAGGCCCACTGTAACTACTACCTGTCTACTCCCTATGTTCACTCAAAGCCCTAGGGCTGTATAATCAGCAGTTTGTGAAGCCAGCCCAGCTTATGTTCTTTCCTTCATGGCGGCAGGCTCTTCCAGGACCCAGGTGGGTCCTGAGATGCAGTCCGGGAGGCAGAGACTGTAGTCAAAAAACCTTAGAAATCTAACTGGTGCTCTCTTCTACTGAGGCTGAGCTGGCACTCAAACCATGAGACAGAGTCCTTCCCATGCATTCCTTCTTTTTCCACTGGTGGAGGAGCATCTCTTCTTGATCACCACTAGCACAGCTCACAGGGAGTACTGTCAGGCTATTATCAATGTTCGCTTAAGGCCCAAGGGCTTTTCAGTCTGTTTATGGTGAATGCGGCCAGGGCTGGGACTCACCCTTTAGGGTGGTGGGCTACCTTCTGGCCCAGGACTGGTCCAGAAATGCCATCCAAGAGTCAAGGCCTAGAACTGGGGCCCTCAAGAGCCTACTTGGTGCTTTACTTTACTGTGGCCAAGCTGATATCTGATTTTTGGTTGTTATGAAGGTGGTTTTTTTGTGTGTTGATAGTTGTTAAATTTGGTGTTCCTGTGGAGAGAATAATCGGTGGAGCCTTTTATTTGGCCATCTTGCTCTGTTCTTCTGGTCTTGTGTTTTCTTATTCCAGATTAGGGCTTTTTCCAGTATACCCTGCTGCCTCTCAGCTATACTAAAAGATATAGCTGGGTATAACAATGGAAGCAAAGACACAACTTCATGAATTTTTGCACCTTCTTCCTTCCCTTCTTAGGATTGTTGATTTTCCATTTCTTTCACTTTGGTGGACCTGTTTCTCAGAGAGCTTCTTGACAACCCTTGCATGCCTCTAATATATTTTATTTAGTGTCTCCTGGCTGGACTTCTCCTTATACTATTTCTAAGACTGTGAAGAGTAGAACAAAACTACAAAGTATTAGGAAAAGAGAAGAGAACAGAGACTGGAGTAGCTAAGAAAGGAGTAGTCAGTAGCAGACTACCATGCATAATGGGGTAAACTGGAAATAAGAGGTAAGGAAGAAAAGAGAATTTACTGAAGTTGAAAGGTAAGAGCAAGTATGAAACAGAAAAGTATGAGGAATAGGTGGCATCTAGTCTTCTCATCTACAAAATATGAATAATAATACTTATGCTGCTTATCTCATAGTATTTTTGTAAGGACTTCAGGGAGAAAAGATTTTGAAGCCTCTGAAGCAGAGGGTACCATTAAGGGGGTGATGCTTGATGAAGATGGTGATGGTTAAGCATGTGGTGTAAAGGAAAAGAAATGGTAGAGAGATAGAGCAAGCATAGAAAGTACAGTGATTGGCAAAAAGCATTGGTATTATAGAAGGGAAGAGGTCAGATGTGTATGAAAAAATAAAATGAAGTACATACTAGGTAAAAAAATCAAAAGGGATGCAATAATTTGCATGTGCTTAATTTAGCACACTAAGTAGAAGGAATGAATAATTTGGAGATGCTACTTTACCATACTGTTTAATAGTGGGAATGATTGGAATTGAGGAGGGACCTTGTATCAGCCATTTGAGAGCTTATCAATACACTTTTTTCCCCTTAGCTTTAACAAGTCAGAGAAAGGCAGATAGATTTGATAGAGAATACATATTAAAATTGTCAATAATTTTATAAATTGATAATATAGTTATTAAAAAATATTGATTGTCCTTACCAAACTCAAAGCAGGTACTTAGGTTGCCAGGTTGAGAAGATACTATTTGTTGGTGCTTCTGGTGAACTTCCAGGAAAGGAGACTGTTGGCGTTTGTTGCTGTCTTGTTTGCTGATTGCAGTGTGTGTTTATTTGGCCATCATGCTCTGTCCGTCTGGTCCTTTGTTTTTTTAGTTCCAGATCAGGGCTTTTTCCAGTTTACCCTGCTGCCTCTCAGCTGCCGTCTTATCCAGCAAGTTCAAATTGAAATGTTTTAGAATGGATGATGTAGCTTTGAAGACAGGGGATTAAACTTTAAGCTTTGTTTTTTACTTAATCTCAAAGTATTAAGTGAATACTCAATTCTTTGTTAATGAAAGCAACATGCATAGTGGCATGAGAATGAATGGGGAGACCAGTATTACTGGATGGAGGAGAGTCTGCATCGTTAACTCCTCTTCATATTCTATGCCCTTGTCTTATCAATTCTATTGTGGTTTCTGTACACCTTGATGTATCTTTCTGCTAGCCTTTGGGTTACAAGTGCATTAGCCTAGACCACTTTCTCTTCTTCACCAGCATGATTTTTACTCACCTTTTGGGGTTTATATCAGGTTTCATTTTCAAGCACCCTTCTTTGACTTACTAGGTTAGGATGCCTCAACCTTGGACTATTGACATTTTGAGCCAGATAATTCTTTGTTGTGGGGTTATTTTGTGTGTTATAGGTTATTTATCGACATCTGTGTCCTCTACCATCTAGATGCCACTAGCATCTCCTACAGTTGTGACAAGCAAAAGTGTCTGTAGTCATTGTTAAATGTCCCTTGAGCAGCAAAATTGCCCAGGGTTGAGAATCACTGATACAAGTAAAGAAATTTCAACTCTTCTTACACATCTTAATTTCATTTCAGTGATATTTTGGGAAGAGGGAAGTTAACTTGCTCACTCATTTTTTTTTCATTTTGTATCAAAAGTGTGCAATTAAAGGCAGTGGAATACTGCTGTCAATTTCTTTTAGTTCTTTCTGTTCCTTGAATGTTACAAGTTTGCTTCTTCTTCAGCATCTCTACACTTTTTCTTTCTTCTACCTCTGATGCTCTGCCTAGATCTTCACAGAAATTACTGTCTCCTTTAACTCAGGGGTCAAATACAATCTCATTTCTTCAGAGAATTCTTCCCTACTATCTTATCTAAAGTAGTACCTCCTCTTTCAGTCTCATTGTTTTATTTTTCTTCATAGCACTTTTTACTACCTGTCATTTACATTTGTATTAATGTGTATAGGCTTACTGTTATGCCAGATGAACCCCAAATTTAATTGACTAAACAATAAAATGTATTTCTTACTCTGATCATAGTTTTGGGCTTACTAGAGAGTCATCCAGTCATTTAGGGACTCAAGCTCTTTTTTTTTTTTTTTTTGAGACGGAGCCTTGCTCTGTCGCCCAGGCTGGAGTGCAGTGGTGGGATCTCAGCTCACTGCAAGCTCCGCCTCCCGGGTTTACGCCATTCTCCTGCCTCAGCCTCCCGAGTAGCTGGGACTACAGGTGCCTGCCACCTCGCCTGGCTAGTTTTTTGTATTTTTTAGTAGAGACGGGGTTTCACCGTGTTTGCTAGGATGGGCTCAATCTTCTGACCTCGTGGTCCGCCCATCTCGGCCTCCCAAAGTGCTGGGATTACAAGCTTGAGCCACCGCACCCGGCCTCAAGCTCTTTCTTATATATGCCTCCTCCATCTGCTAAGATCGTGTTTTTCTGTTTTTGGCTGGTGAATGGGGAAAGAATATGGAGGATTATGTTTGAGAGAAGGTCTGGAAATGAAATAATCTCTTTTGACTACAGTTATATTGTCTAGAGTTCAGTCACATGACCTTATCTAAATGCAAGGGAGACTGGGAAATGCAGTCAGATTATATACCCGGGAGAGACGCGGAAGTGGGATTTAGTGGAATTATGTATCTACCATAGTATTATGTATTTATATATTTATTAAGTATCTCTCCAACCGGAATATAGGTTCCATAGAGGCAGAGATTTTGACTTTTTTTTCTCTCCATGTCGTAACAAATGTGTAGAACAATGTCTGGCAAATAAGTGGCACACAATAATATTTGTTGCAAGGGCCCCTGAATGAGTATTGTCTATCTTATCTGCTGTTGTCTCCACACTTAGAACTTTTCCTAGTATGCAGTTGGCACTCAATTGTTTATTGAATGAATAAATGCATGAATGAGTGGTGATTTTGAAACCAGTGCTGGATTTTTTTTTTTTTTTTTGAGGCGGAGTCTCGCTCTGTCGCCCAGGCTGGAGTGCAGTGGCCGGATCTCAGCTCACTGCAAGCTCCGCCTCCCGGGTTCACGCCATTCTCCTGCCTCAGCCTCCCGAGTAGCTGGGACTACAGGCGCCCGCCACCTCGTCCGGCTAGTTTTTTGTATTTTTTTAGTAGAGATGGGGTTTCACCGTGTTAGCCAGGATGGTCTCGATCTCCCGACCTCGTGATCCACCCGTCTCGGCCTCCCAAAGTGCTGGGATTACAGGCTTGAGCCACCGCGCCCAGCCCAGAGCTGGATTTTAATTACATTTTTTCACTAATTTGCTGTGTGATATTGGGAAAGTTAACCATTTAAGCCTCAATTTTTTCTTATCAGTAAAATGAAGCAATTAAGAACTACTCCCTAGGATTTTTCTGTTATGCAAAATAATATATAAAATGCTTAGCCCAATGTTTCACACATCATAAGTTCTCAGAAAGTAGCAGCTATTTTTGTTGTTTTTCACCAAATTCTACTTTGAATCCTAATTGATTCATTTTGCCTTCAGTGGTTCAACATACGTAATTTTCACAGCTTTTAACTTATTGGAATGATATAAGAATAATCTGAGAGAGCTTCTACATTTGTGTTCCTTAATTTAATCACGTATTCATCCATTCATTCAAGGGTTTATAACTTATCTATTCTATCTAAGACACTTTGGCAATGTGAGGAGACAAGAATAGTGTATTATCTGTTGTGAAGTTTAAATTTAGAAGATTATAAAACCTGATTATTGTTTTGTTGTTGTTGAGATGGAACCTCACTGTGTCACCCAGGCTGGAGTGCAGTGGAGCGATCTGGGCTCCCTGCAACCTCCACCTCCCAGGTTCAAGCGATTCTCCTGCCTCAGCCTCCTAAGTAGCTGGGACTACAGGCATATGCCACCACGCCCAGCTAATTGTTTTGTATTTTTAGTAGAGATGGGGTTTCACCATGTTAGCCAGGATGGTCTCCATCTCCTGACCTCGTGACCCACCCTCCTTGGCCTCCCAAAGCACTGGGATTATAGAAACCTGATTATTTCTATATTTAGTTTGCATAGTCATGGATGCATATGGGAGATATTTTATTTATTTTTTGTTTTAAAGAAATATGCTTAGTCTCTAATAAGAGACTTTCAGGGTCTTATTCATGGGAATTTATTAGTCTTTTAATACAACTACACTTATCATTATTTGAATTCCCTTTAGAGTATCATCTCATCTCAAGATATAAAATACAGGTTTTTAAAATAAGATACTCTTTATCAGGGGTAGTACGGAAATGACTTAGCCATCATATTACGCATTTGTTTTCCCACTCATATATTGGAAAATACAAAATATGTCATCACTTCAGTGAATTGAAAAAGAAAAAAAGTATTATTTTATTAGTCAGTGGATGATAATGCTTATTTATTTATTTAAGACAGGGTCTTGCCCTGTCGCTCCTGGCTGAAGTGAGGTGGAGTGGTGATAGCTCCCTGAATCC
The DNA here is from genome assembly GCF_000951045.1 of Mandrillus leucophaeus. Classification (NCBI taxonomy): domain Eukaryota; kingdom Metazoa; phylum Chordata; class Mammalia; order Primates; family Cercopithecidae; genus Mandrillus; species Mandrillus leucophaeus. Next base: position 157,511 of record NW_012100677.1, on the reverse strand, counting down.
TTGAACTCCTGGGCTCAAGTGATCCTCCTACCTCAGCTTCTGGAGTAGCTAGGACTACAGATGGGTGCCACCACACTTGGCTGATGAAAACGTTAAAAGCAGAAGTTGTTCGTCCTTCAGGAGCTAACTCATTTTCCACCAGCTACATGAGGTCTTTCCAATGAGTTCATCTCTAATTCTGTGTAGTATATAGTTTGTTATTTAATTATTCTTTAATTGTTTAGCAGTTATTAATTGTGAACAACTGTGAACAGTTTAATTGTTTCACATATATTGATTGAATGCTCTCAACTTTACAATAAGCATATTTAGAGCAGAAGCCATATACTTTATTTATTTTGTTTTTTGTTATTTTGTACTGGCTGAACATATAGTAGATGCTTAGTAAGTTCTTTGAGTCATAGACTTTTGTGATACTATGAGGCCATCTCGTACAACTTCCTACTCAAGGAAGATGCCGTTTTACAGAAAAAGCCAAATATTGATCAGTCCTGCTTTAACTGCCTCTCATGAAAAAGGAGAGCAATTTACTATGGCATCTTATTTCACTGTTGGATAGTTATGTTCATTAGATATATTTTTTTTTTCATCTGTTGAGCTGAAATCTACCCATTGGTGGCTCTTATTCAATCTAATAGTGCAAGTCTGGTAGTTCCGTTCTTCTTTTATTTGTTAACTCTTCAAATTTTTGAAGAGAGTTGTTGTAATGTATCCCTTTAGTTTAACTCTTACTTATTAATTAAATATTAGGAATAGCTACTCTGTAGTGGTTGTGTAGACAAATTTGCTGGTGTCACTAATGTTTTTTCAGCTTTTTATTGGATATGAATCTCATATGACTCTGTAGGTCATGATTCTTTCCCTATGTAAATACTGTAATTAGTGTATTTCTTAAAATGTGATACCTGAAATGGACCAAAATTCTTCAACTATGGTCTGACCAGTACATAATGCATTAAAACTTATTCTACGTGTTCAGAACTAACTTCTGTTAATGTTGTGGTAAGTTGTGTTAATTTTTAATAATATTGATCAATGAAAACTTTGAGATTACTTTTTTTCCACATTTCTTTCCTGTAGGCTGGATCAATATTTGTGCAGTTGATTTCTTGCACAAGCTAAATGCAAGATCTATGCATGATCTATGTTTATCTTTGTTAATTTTGGCTCAATAGTTTTGCTTATGAAGGTAGTCTGAATCTGGAGTCTGACATCTGTGCTAGTGACTAGCCTCCAATCTGAAAATATCTGAAAAAATTATGTAACAAATACTTATTTTTTCTAAGTCTTGAATAAAAATGTTGAACCTGTTTAAGTGATCAATTATTCTGAGGAAATGTGAGAATTTAGTATTGCCATGTTTGAAGTTTGCAGTTTTTTATTTTTATCATCTTTTCTCTTATATTCACTTATTATCATTGATTCATTTGTAAGAGGAATGTATTCCTAAGAATGGGATAAGGCGGTTCTAAGATGGCCGAATAGGAACAGCTCCAGACTACAGCTCCCAGCGTGAATAACACAGAAGACCGGTGATTTCTGCTTTTCCAACTGAGGTACCAGGTTCATTTCACTGGGGCATGTTGGACAGTGGGTGCAGGACAGTGGGTGCAGCCCACTGAGCGAGAGCCAAAGCATGGCGAGGCATTGCCTCACCCAGGAAGCACAAGGGGTAAGGGAATTTCCTTTCCTAGCCAAGGGAAACTGTGACACACAGCACCTGGAAAATCAGGTCACTCCCACCCTAATACTGTGCTTTTCCAAGAGTCTTAGCAAATGGCACACTAGGAGATTATATCCTGCACCCGGCTTGGAGGGTCCCACGCCCACGGGGCCTCCCTCATTGCTAGCACAGCAGTCTTGAGATCTGACTGCAAGGCGGCAGTGAGGCTGTGGGAGGGGCGCCTGCCATTGCTGAGGCTTGAGTAGCTAAACAAATTGGCTGGGAAGCTCGAACTGAGTGGAGCCCACCACAGTTCAAGGAGGCCTGCCTGCCTCTATAGACTCCACCTCTGGGGACAGGGGATAGCCAAACAAAAGTCAGCAGAAACCTCTGCAGATTTAAATGTCCCTGTCTGACAGCTTTGAAGAGAGTAGTGATTCTGCCAGCATGGAATTTGAGATCTGAGAATGGACAGACTGCCTCCTCAAGTGGGTCCCTGATCCCCGAGTAGCCTAACTGGGAGGCACCCCCAAGTAGGGGCAGACTGACACCTCACACGGCTGGGTACCCCTCTGAGACGAAGCTTCCAGAGGAACGATGAGGCAGCAACGTTTGCTGTTCAGCAATATTCATTCTTCTGCAGCCTCTACTGCTGATACCCAGGCAACAGGGTCTGGAGTGGACCTCTGGCAAATTCCAACAGACCTGCAGCTGAGGGTCCTGACTGTTAGAAGGAAAACTAACAAACAGAAAGGACATCCACACCAAAACCCCATCTGTACATCACCATCATCAAAGACCAAAGGTAGCTAAAACCACAAAGATGGGGACAAAGCTGAGCAGAAAAGCTGAAAATTCTAAAAATCAGAGCACCTCTCCCCCTCCAAAGGAACGCAGCTCCTCACCAGCAACAGAACAAAGCTGGACAGAGAACGACTTTGACGAGTTGAGAGAAGAAGGCTTCAGTCGATTAAACTTCTCCGAGCTAAAGGAGGAAGTTCGAACCCATCACAGAGAAGCTAAAAAACCTTGAAAAAAGATTAGACAAAAGGCTAACTAGAATAACCAATGTAGAGAAGTCCTTAAATGTCCCGATAGAGCTGAAAACCATGGCACGAGAACTACGTGACAAATGCACAAGCTTCAGTAACCAATTCGATCAACTGGAAGAAAGGGTATCAGTGACTGAAGATCAAATGAATGAAATGAAGTGAGAAGAGAAGTTTAGAGACAAAAGAGTAAAAAGAAATGAACAAAGCCTCCAAGAAATAAGGGACTCTGTGAAAAGACCAAATCTCTGTCTGATTGGTGTACCTGAAAGTGACAGGGAGAATGGAACCAAGTTGGAAAACACTCTTCAGGATACTATCCAGGAGAACTTCCCCAACCTAGCAAGGCAGGCCAACATTCAAATTCAGGAAATACAGAGAATGCTATAAAGATACTCCTCAAGAAGAGCAACTCCAAGACACATAATTGTCAGATTCACCAAAGTTGAAATGAAGGAAAAATTGTTAAGGGCAGCCAGAGAGAAAGGTTGGGTTACCCACAAAGGGAAGTCCATCAGACTAACAGTGGATCTCTCAGCAGAAACTCTACAAGCCAGATGAGAGTGGGGGGCAATATTCAACATTCTTAAAGGAAAGAATTTTCAACCCAGAATTTCATATCCAGCCAAACTAAGTTTCATAAGTGAAGGAGAAATGAAATCCTTTACAGACAAGCAAATGCTGAGAGATTTTGTCACCACCAGGGGCCTGCCTTACAAGAGCTCCTGAAGGAAGCACTAAACATGGAAAGGAACAACTGGTACCAGCCACTGCAAAAACATGCCAAAATGTAAAGACCATCGAGGCTAGGAAGAAACTGCATCAACTGACGAGCAAAATAACCAGCTAACATCATAATGACAGAATCAGATTCACACATAGCAATATTAACCTTAAATGTAAATGGACTAAATGTTCCAATTAAAAGACACAGACTGGCAAATTGGATAAAAAGTCAAGACCTATCAGTGTGCTGTATTCAAGAGAACTATCTCACGTGCAGAGACACACATAGGCGGATGGAGGAAGATATACCAAGCAAATGGAAAAGAAGAAAAGGCAGGGGTTGCAATCCTAGTCTCTCATAAAAGACTTTAAACCAACAAAGATCAAAAGAGACAAAGAAGGCCATTACATAATGGTAAAGGGATCAATTCAACAAGAAGAGCTAACTATCCTAAATATATATGCACCCAATACAGGAG
>NW_012100677.1:152131-153467 GCF_000951045.1 Mandrillus leucophaeus | reverse complement strand
CACATCACACTTATTCCAAAATTGACCACATAATTGGAAGTAAAGCACTCCTCAGCAAATGTAAAAGAACAGAAATTATAACAAACTGTCTCTCAGACCATAGTGCAATCAAACTAGAACTCAGGAATAAGAAACTCAATCAAAACTGCTCAACTACATGGAAACTGAACAACCTGCTCCTGAATGACTACTGGGCACATAATGAAATGAAGACAGAAATAATGTTCTTTGATACCCATGAGAACAAAGATACAACATACCCGAATCTCTGGGACACATTTAAAGCAGTGTGTAGAGGGAAATTTATAGCACTAAACACCCACAAGAGAAAGCAGGGAAGATCTAAAATTGACACTCTAACATCACAATTAAAAGAACTAGAGAAGCAAGAGAAAACACATTCAAAAGCTAGCAGAAGGCAAGAAATAACTAAGATTAGAGCTGAAATGAAGGAGATAGAGACACAAAAAAAAACCTTAAAAAAATCAATGAATCCAGGAGCTGGTTTTTTGAAAAGATCAACAAAATTGATAGACTGCTAGCAAGACTAATATAGAAGAACAGAGAGAAGAATCAAATAGACACAATAAAAAGTGATAAAGGAGATATCACCACCGACCCTACAGAAATACAAACTACAACAAATACAAACATCAGAGAATGCCATAAACACCTCTACTCAAATAAACTAGAAATCATAGAAGAAATGGATAAATTCCTGGACCCATACACCACCCAAGACTAAACCAGGAAGAATTCGAAACCCTGAATAGACCAGTAACAGGCTCTGAAATTGAGGCAATAACTAATAGGCTACCAACCAAATAAAGTCCAGGACCAGATGGATTCACAGCCGAATTCTACCAGAGGTACAGGGAGGAGCTGGTACCATTCCTTCTGAAACTATTCCAATCAATAGAAAAAGAGAGAATCCTCTCTAACTCATTTTATGAGGCCAGCATCATTCTGATACCAAAGCCTGGCAGAGACACAACAAAAAAAGAGAATTTTAGACCAATACTCGCGATGAACGTTGATACAAAAATCCTCAATAGAATACTGGCAAATGGAATCCAGCAGCACATCAAAAAGCTTATCCACCATGATCAAGTGGGCTTCATCCATGGGATGCAAGGCTGGTTTGCAAATCGATAAACGTAATCCAGCACGTAAACAGAACCACAGACAAAAACCACATGATTATCTCAATAGATGCAGAAAAGGCCTTTGACAAAATTCAACACCCTTCATGCTAAAAACTCTCAAGAAATTCTGTATTGATGGAACATATCTCAAAATAATAAGAGCCATTTATGACAAACCCACAGCCAATATC
>NW_012100677.1:131203-150681 GCF_000951045.1 Mandrillus leucophaeus | reverse complement strand
AATAGGAACACTTTTACACTGTTGGTGGGACTGTAAACTAGTTCAACCATTGTGGAAGACAGTGTGGCGATTCCTCAAGGATCTAGAACTAGAAATACTGTTTGACCCAGCCATCCTATTACAGGGTATATATCCAAAGGATTATATATCATGCTGCTGTAAAGACACATTCACACATATGTTTATTATGTTACTATTCACAATAGCAAAGGCTTGAAACCAACTGAAATGTCCATCAGTGACAGACTGGATTAAGAAAATGTGGCACATATACACCATGGAATATGCAGCCATAAAAAAGGATGAGTTCATGTCCTTTGTAGGAACATGGATGCAGCTGGAAGCCATCCTTCTCAGCAAACTATCGCAAGAACAGAAAACCAAACACTGCATGTTCTCACTTGTAGATGGGAATTGAACAATGAGAAACTTGGACACACGAAGGGGAACATCACATACAGGAAGGGCCTGTTGTGGGATGAGGGGAGGGGGAGGGATAGAATTAGGAGATATACCTAATGTAAATGACGAGTTAATGGGTGCAGCACACCAACATGGCACATGTATACATATGTAACCATCCTGCACATTGTGCACATCTACCCTAGAACTTAAAGTATTAAAAAAAAAAGAAGAATGGGATACAAGAATTAGGGGAATAACAACATCTAATTGTTTGGTATGCCATGTGGATATCTCTCATTTTCACCTCCACTGTTTTTGGTTTTGTTCAAATCTTGATAATCTTTCATCTAGACTATTGTTTTGCTCTCCCAACTGAATTTGCTGTGCAGTCTTATTGGTCAATCTTAATTCTTCAATTAATTGTCCATTTTACTGCCAGAGGGGTCTTTCTATTGTACAAAGCAAATATTGAAAATACTCACTGCTTGAGATCCATTAATAATTTCAATTGTTTATGGTATAAAGTATGCATTTTTTAATACCCATATAAGCTTGTTTATGGTATGGCTGCTATAAATTCTCCCAGCTGTTCTTTTGAATCTCTGAGCCTTTCATTTTAGAACAACTTATCTTTTCCAGAATCACAACTTCATACCCTGCCTGTCTTGTGGGTTTCTGCTGAGACTCATTTGAAGTATCACGTTACCTTTTCTCTAAAAAAAACTGTCTGGATTCTTCCTCCTCTGTTTCCCAACATAGGGAGTTTTTTTACTTCTTCTTTTAGATGTCCATTCTACAATGTGCATATATATGTGTGTGTGTGTATATATATATAATATATATATATCTCACAAAATGTAAAGCACTTTATTACACTTATTTACTCCACCTTCGTTGCCTATACTCCTTGAAGGATATCCTTAGTCTTATTCATATCTGGATTTCCAGCACTTATCACAATGCCTAGCACTGAGTGAGTACCTAGTAAATGCTGAGGGAGATTAATGAGACCCACCAAATTCCTCTGATAGGCCACAATTTGGAGAACATTGTGCTAGAACTCTTTGAATATTGAATCTGGCAGAAACAAATTAGGAAAACCAGCCAGATGTTGTTTTTAAGGGTTCTGTTTTTAGCATATAAATTAAAATTTCATTTAGAAGTACAAGTCTAATTTGGGAACCAGAATGCAGTTGTATAGCTTGACAAGATTACATATGTAAATTCTCCAAAGGCTGATCTGTCATTATGCCTTCCTGAAACAGTGCAGTCTGTGTGGAAGGAGAATGGTCTCTGCTTCTGCATGATAGGGTGAACCTTCCCAGACTTTTTGCTCCTCTAACACTCCTACCTCCCTTATTTGTTTACTACACTTCACCTACTCTGTTCAAGTCATCATCACAGAGTCAGCTTTCTTTTTTCTCCTCTCTGTGAAAATACTCTAGACTTTGAACCCCAAGGCTAGATTGTACCACTGCTTTGCTTTATCTTTTTCAGGTATTGGTTTTAACTCCCTTCAGGACACAATCTAACCTTCTTAGCATATCATACAATGCCTTCCATGATCTAGCTACTTTTTCTCTCTCCAGACTCAGACTAATACTTTGTTCCTCTGTGCATAATCTTCCTGGAACTCATTTTCACAAATATTTAAGGTAGTTCAGATGGCATGCTCTCCAGGATGCCTTTTTTGAGGAAGGCATAGATACTGCTTCTCTGAATATAGATATCTCAATTAAAAGTATACAAAGAATATATTGTTATTTGCACTATGACTAGCAAATAAGTAGAAGGTTAGTGTGTAAGTGACTGTTGGGGAAGTGGATATTAAGGCATATGTAATTAACTATAATACAAAATAGAAAAAGGTGTAAGTGATTCCTGTATAAGACCAAGGGAGGGAAATCACTTACTGTAAAAGGTTGGAAAATTGTATGCAGACTACTCTTCCAGGGAAAAATGCACCACTGTTCTTTTCCCCACAACTGTGCGATGAAAACAGAGAAGTCTAAGATCATCACTTGCTGAATTTGGGCTCATCCATGGTCGTATGCCCCAAAAGTGGCCAAGCAAGTATTCAGCCTTAGGTCCACATTTCTTCAAACTCTGTGTTACAAAACTATATTATCTGTACTGAATTTTCCCTTCTTGAAGAAGTAGAACATTTTTCATTGTATGTTTTATTGTTTTTACCATAGTCCTTAACTAGATGGTCAATTTTTTGAGACTATAGTATTTGTTTGTATATCCTTATTCTTTTATTGAGTGATAGTTTGATTTACAGCTTGTGAGTCTTGTATGTTCTCCTTAGTTCTGGGCACAAGATAGGGTGGGTGCAAAAATAGATCTTCAATACATATTCGATAATTGAAACATCCTCTAATTGATTGTAGCTCAACAAACCCAAATGTCTTGTTTGTGTTGTAGACATATGTGACTAGAGAGAATTAGGGTATGTGTATTTGAGAATTTTTTTTTTTAATGTTTAGAGTTTTTTAGTGAATCCTTACAGTGTATCTTGTAGATAGATTTTCAATGAGAAGTAACATGGAAAGATTGTATAAAATGCTAGGAAGAAGCTATATAATGGGTACTAGTTCACTGAGACTAAAGTTTCTAAACATATGGATTCTCTTCCCTAAAACATCCACAGTGGAAATTTTAGATTTATTCTTTTGGCTGAGAATTTGTGGGTTACAACTCGTCTTTAATGTATTTTTCTTTCAAAATTATGAAGCCCTGGAAATATGGCTTCATAATGGAACTTTTGACAGACTCATTTAACTACATGTCACTTATATGTAGAGGTAATTTGTTGCCTCTTCAAAGGTGTTTTAGCTTCTGAGGTGAAATACATGTAATATACAAAGTTCAGTTTTGATTAATAAGCTGTTTTCTTCATTTTTGACCAATTTGAATTGCTCATAACTTTTGTGAAGTAGTTTTCAATGTAAAAATAAAACAAATTGAGCTTTTGTCACATCCATCAGCAGCATAACCCATTGAAATGTCAAAAATTCTACACAACTCTTAAGTCTATTTCTAGATGTTTCAGCAGGCCTATTTATAAGAGTGAAATGAGATTATAATTATATTATTTCACCAGGTACATGCTACATCTATAGATACACATTTTTCTTTCTTCCCTATGCCCAAAAATATGTTCATTATTTTCTTGCTAAATATTCATTATTCATACAGTATTTTTTAAAGCCTGTAGAACCAATGTCAGCAAGGCATGTAACAATAATAACATTATTAGAATGAGACCTTTACTTCTGTATAGATAAATCACAATTATTTTATCTTCCATCTCTAATTTTCTTAAATTGAAAAAAACCATTGTGTTATTCTGTCTCTATGTTTGGAGACAAATATTTTGCATACTATGATAAGTGTGTTTTAGTGTATAATTTAACTGAATGCTACAGTATTCAGTGTTACTTTAAAGAAAAAGATTTTCACCAAGATGTTCTTCATGATTTCAATTTAAATTATTCCTTTCCTTTTCTGAATCTTTCTTTATACTTTATAGAATTGAATCTTTTATTCTTTTCACTAAATACATTTTCTTTAATATACAGGTGTCTTAATAATAGTAATGATAATGATGATGACAATAATAATAACCAACTGCTTATTGAATGAATACTATGTTCTAAGTAATTTACATGTGTTTTATATAACCTTCAGAACAATATTGTAAGGGAAGGAAACAGACTCAAAGAGCTTAAATTACTTAAAGTATGTTATACTACAGTATGTATCTGAAGTAAGTGAATTCAATCTTTAATCTATGTGACTGTGAAATCTGAATTCTTGCTAATTCATGCACCTTAGCTAAGTGTGGGGCATTTTAAAAGAAGAGTAAAGAGTTTGAATCTGAAAATATGGGTGAAACAACTATGTGGTTGAATATTAAAATGCATAGAAGTCAAGAAATTAAAAGTTATTCCATAGCAACAATAACTCTGCCACCTTATTTTGTACTGCTGTAAATGTCATTATTTTTAATGGTTTTATGTGCATGTAGAATGTAATTGAGATATTATTTCTCTGAGAATAATAACTTTGTATTTCCTGCCTTATACATTAAAATAATTAACCATTATATTGAATTAACACTGCAGGCTTAGTTTTTTTTTCTCTCCTTTTGTATCTGTGTCAATACATGCACGTTTTGTGTGTCTTGTTTTCTTTGACTACTTGATCTCATTATATTCTAATTATTTATCTTAATACACTGTAAATGTAAATATGCTGTTTGTTCTTTTGATGATTTAGAATACAACACAACCACTCTGCTCTTAACAGATAAGAAAAAAACAGTAGTTAATATTCAAATCAAATTAGCTCCTAAAAGTCCTTTTTTTATTTTAGTAATTCAGTGACTTTTTATAGATTACTGACATTGTGCCAAGCATTATGTCATAAGTAGTGTGGAGAGAGGGAAAGTAGTGATAAAAAGAGATTAGACTCTTCTGATGAGAAACCATAATCACTAGGGGTAAAAAGATACACATAATTAAAAATAAAAAGTAATAATTCTGTAAGAAAGGTATAAACAATGTACTGTGGGAACACAGAGGAGCAATAATTATCTTTGCTTGGGGAAGTCAGATAAGACTTCCCAGAGGAGATGACATTTTATGCAGGTCTACAGGTTGAATAGGATTTCTCCATAAGGAAAAACAAATATGCATATATCCAGGCAAATAGAAACCATAATAAAGAGTTCCCATATTTATATTTGTGTGTAGAATCACTATAAACATAATTGCTACAAATGTTGATTGATATGGTAGTGTTGCATTAATAAATCAAATATAATGAATGACAATGTATTTGGTGATATGATTTTCTAAAATGATGATTTTTTGGATAAAATTATGAACAAATTCACTATAACCTTTCCTTGGTTTACAACTTACGTGCATTCTTGGAGAAAAACAGTGTTTATTAAAGCCATGTAAAATTTTTTGCATGTATGTGTAGACAGAGATAGGTACTAAGCTCACATATTTCCAAATAGGATTTTTGCATACCTGAATGTCTGGTGGGATATTTGGAAGTTGTATAGGACTCTCCTCTGCTTTGTAGTGCATCTAGCATCCCTAATCTCCACCAACCAAATGCCATCAGTGCTCTCGCATCATTATTAAAACAAAAAATGCCTCAACAAATTTCTAAAATGCTGCCTAGGCAAACTGCTTACATTGATAACCACTTCAACAGAATAGTTAAAATAATAAAAATAACAAAAATTGTTAGATAGAGAAGTGAAGTGGAGTATAATGTACACAAACCATTTTCTTATTTTTTCTAGCAGAGTTTCAATACATACTGTTTGATAATGATAAATTAAGATGTAGATATATAAAGTTACTCTGTAGAATAATAGTTGAGAAACTAAAACAAATGATTAAGAGCATTTGCATCTAGGGAATGAGAACAGGATTTTAAAGAGTATGAGTCATAGGTAATTCTACTTTTTTCAATATTTATACTTTCAAATTTACATTTATATATTATAAATAGACTTAATTCTATGGCATTACAATGGATTCTGACCACTTTCACTTTTAAGCATTGAAAGATAAACTTTAATGGATTTTTTAGCTTACAATTTAATGAGTTCCGGAAAATATACACACTGATGTAACCTTCACTGTAATCAAGATGCATAACATTTTCATTACTCTAAGAAGTTCCCTTGTTCTTCCTGCTAGTTGACAACCTCCACTTCCCTTATGGTTTAGAATTTTTGTATCTCATCTTAGAAATATTTGCCTACTCCAAGATTGCAAAGATGTTTCTCTGCTACAAGTTTTACAGTTTTAATAATAGGTCTATGATCAATTTCAAGGTGATTTTGTGTCAGGGACAGGATAACGTTCATGGTTTTTTTTTTTTTTTTTTGGAGATAGAGTCTCACTCTGTCGTCGCCCAGGCTGGAGTGCTGTCGTGCCATCTCGGCTCACTGCAAGCTCTGCCTCCCGGGTTTACTTACGCCATTCTCCTGCCTCAGCCTCCTGAGTAGCTGGGACTACAGGCACCCGCCACCATGCCTGGCTAATTTTTTGTATTTTTAGTAGAGACGGAGTTTCACCGTGTTTGCCAGGATGGTCTTGATCTCCTGACCTCATGATCTGCCCGCCTCGGCCTCCCAAAGTGCTGGGTAGGTGTGAGCCACCACGCCTGGCCAATTTTTTTTTTTTTTTCTTAAAAAGATGTTCAGTTTTTCTAGCATTATTTGTAGTAAAAACCATTGTTTTCAGGTTAAATTACCACTGCAGCTTTGTTGGAGTTGCATATGGATGTATTTTTGGACTCTCTGTTCTGATCCACTGGTTTATGTCTACCCTGACGTCCATACTAGTTTTGGTGTCGTTACAGTAAGTCTTGATTTCATGTAATGTAAGTTCTCCAGAATTTTCTTGGTTTTTGAAATTGTATTGGCTATTCTAGGTCCTTTGAGTTTCCATGTAAATTCTACAATCAACTTGATTTCTACAAAAAAAGTCTTGCTGGTATTTGTTTTGTTTTTTTTCCTCAATCAATTTAGATGTTTATTTTGCCAAGGTAAAGGGCATGCCTGGAAGAAATAAACATGGAATCACAGAAACAGCCTGTTTTCTGTGCCTTTCTCCAAAGCTTATTTTCAGGGCTTCAATATTTAAAGGGGAAAAGTGGGCTGGGCAGGAAACAGGGAGGTTATGGTAATCCACAGGTTGCAAGAGAAAAGGAGCAGGTAGGACAATAGTCAATTATGTTTTTGTCTCACACTCTGTAAGATAAGGTGAACATAGAATAGCTACCTGTGGTGATATCTGACCTTTTATCTGTAGTTATTTGCTTAGGAACAAAAGGTAAGGCAGCTTCATGCATGACTGGGTTTTCAGCTTAATTTTTTTTCTTTTGGCATAGTGAATTGAGGTCCCAAGATTTTGTTTTCCTTTCACATATCTCTCCTCTTTTCTTTTTAAAATCTCCCAGGGAAAGCATTTTGGAAGAAAATGAGTCTCTGGTCTCAGATTTTGTCTGATCTCTCCTGGCTAGGACAGTTTATTCCTAGATAGATAGGTCCCAAGTTGTTATATTTTTAGCAGGTTGTGAAGTCTCATGTACCCACAAAAAACAAAGTAGGGAGAGGAAGAGAGAAGGAAAACAAGCAAACAAAAAGGGAGAACAATCTTGGAAACCTGATATAGGCTATATTACTCTGAAGTCCATACATCAGTAGTCAGGTATGAAAGTCAAAGTGATTTATAGATATAAAATACGTTGCTGTTATTTTCTTCTGAAATATAGCTTGTCTAGCTTCAGTTCACAGGGCTTTCAGAAAAGCACATCTTAAAATGGGGGGAAAGGGGAAAAGAAAGAAAGAAAAAATTGAAAACATTATTTTGGAGACTTGTAGCCAGGAAAAATTTTAGAATTCATTTCAAATTGTAGAAAATAATAAAAATTGAAAAACATTAGGTAAGGCTAGAATCTAATAACAGGCATACTATAGTTTATTTTCAAACATATTTTTTTCTCTTCAATTCTCCAATTGTGTTAAAGACAAAATTATAGTAGTGTCAATTTATTTGTCAAAGTTTTAATCCTATTATACTTGGCTTATATGCCTAAAAAGCAGCAAGAATAATAATTTGCCATATAAGTTCTCTCTCTTTTGTTAAAATTGACTTTGCTGGAACCATTTTAACAGGAACCTAAGACCTTTTTAAAAGCCTTGAGCCCAGCCAAGGATCTATCTGTGACTGCAGATACCTGTGTGAATTGGGTGAATTTGTTTTGAGGTCCCAAGAAAACTCGGGGTTCCTGGACCTGTCAGAAAGTGACATTTTTTACTTAACCGCAAGTCAGGACCTTGTAAGGGACAAGAGATGTGGCAAAGTTTTCTAAGGGGCTTTTATTTTTCCCATAGATCAGCCTTATTGTTCTTAATGCAATTTGAAAATACGTCATTCCAGTCAAAGCCTTGGTAAAATAACCAGTGTCTCCAATTATGCCCTATTATAAAAGAAAATATGTTCTTATTAAACTTTTGTGAATAATTATATTGTCATAAATTAAGAATACTCACAAAATAGTTTCCAAATTTTGGAGAAATTAGGTCAAGAGAAAGGAATTATCTTTTAAATTTTGCTCATGAGATTATACTCTATTGTTAAAGGCTGTAAATAGCTTTAAAAAAGTGAAAATTTTCTTGACTCTGAAAGACCAAAGAAAAAGAATTAGCAAATACTATAAACAAAAAAATCACAAAATATTATTTTAATTTTCTGTTACTTCAGTTTGTGTAATTAACACCTCTTCTTGATATTGGATCAACAATCCTCATGAATGCATCAGGTCTCCATAAGAATCTTAGAAGTTTTTCTCTCTATTTCAATGGCGTAGTCTCCAAAGTTATCAGAAACCTGTATTTAAGAGTGTTCCTCAGATTTCTAGAGCTGATTATAAACTCCTCTATAATCAAAGTAAAACAATTATGGATGACAAAAGTCTTAGAACAGCCATGATTAAAGACACAATTGACAAGGAAATTTGGTTAGTTCTGTGGCATACGACAATTTTACATCATAACCATAATTGCTACTGATAACATATTTTAGGACATAACAGAATCACAGGAATCTCATACAATTTGAAACACATACTAATAACACATTTATATAAATATAATCCAAAGAAGGTTAAACAACATTTTATATTTGACAGTGCTTCCTGTATGATTTTATTATACCAAAGAAGCTGAATGTATCTATTTTGGACTTCAGGTGACTTAATGTCAAAAAATTAATGAGTACCAAAGGATTCAATGTAGAATTTGATTTTGGAAAGTTTGTGAAATATCAAAACTTTAAAACACTTGATGTCACAGAACAGGATCACAGGTCATTATATAATTCATTCACTCAGTCAAAATGATAACTCTAAGTTCAACAAGAAATGCAAAATCCTTTATTTTTTGTGAAACGAGACTTGCTTTCCCAAACCAAAAACCCTAATAAATACATCATGGGGCCAATTAAATCTGACTCTCAACTCTGATATGCAAACTTATTAAATTTTAATAAATATGTTGACCATAAGATATATTTTTTATAAATTTTAAAATAATATTTTATAGCTTTTTAATTAAAGAGTGGGTTAATGTTCCAAGGAAACCTTGTTAATCTAATACAAGGGCCCAGATGCTGGTATTGCATAGTATGCCTTTGATATTAATGTTTGATTTACAGAGAAATTCTGAAGTAAGTTTAACTCTCACAATCGGCCCTTACAATTTCACATGCCCGCCTCCTCCGTGATAGTCTCTGGGCCTAGTGGGGTTGAATAGTTTTATTTTCTGGCCCCACGTCTCATGAATGCAGTTTATTTTGATTGTTATCTTGTTCTGTGTCCAAAGATGAGGCTTTATGAACTGTGTTGGCTGAACCATTTTACATCTTCATCAGCAATGCACAAAGGTTCCCAATATTTCAATTTCTCCACATGCTCATCAACATTTGTTATTTTGTTATTTTTTTAAAATAATAACCATCATAGTGGGTGTGAAGTGGTAACTTATGCTATTTTGATTTGCATTTCTCTAATGACTAGTGAGTGATGTTGAGTATCTTTTCATGTACTTAGTAACTATTTGTATATATTCTTTTTTTTTTCCTTTTTATTATACTTTACATTCTAGGGTACATGTGCACAAGAAACACTTATTCAAATCTTTTGCCTTTTTTTTGAATTGGCTTGTTTTTGTTGTTGAAATCTTATAGTTCTTTCTCTTATTTAAAAAATTTTTAATTTTTAAGGGTACATTGTAGATATATACATTTATGGGGTACACGAGATGTTTTGATACAGGCATGCAATGTGTACTAATCACATCATTGAGAATAGGGCACTCATCCCCTCAATTCATTTATCCTTTATGTTACAAACAATCCAATTATACTCTTTTAGTTATTTGAAAATGTACAATTAAGTTATAGTTATTATTATTATTATTTTGTTGTTGATTTAAACGTTAATATTTTTATTAAGTATTGTACAGTTGTCCTTCACAAGTTCAGTGTAAACATACCATTTCACTAACAGGGTGCGTCAATTCCATTTCTTTATATTCTCATTAATCCCAGTGATTTTCATTTAAAAACAAAAATTAAAACTATTTCATTGTGAATGGTGAAAAGATTGTGCTTTCATTAATAATCTTTAAAATTGTGTGATTTCCCATCCAGTTACATGATGTTTCCTCATGGAATTCCTACCTAAAAGTCTTGCTTTTTGAAATTTATACATTATAGTTATACATATTTATGGAGAACATGTGATGTTTTGATATGCATATGCAATATACAATGATCAAATCAGAAAGTTTGGGATATCAATTACCTCAAACATTTATCATTTCATTTGCTATGTTGGAAACATTCTAAATCTTCTCTTCTAGCTGTTTGAAATATATAAGAAATTATTGTTAACTATAGTTGCCCTACTATGCTATCAAACACACTAGGTCAATGTATATGTTTGTACTTATTAATCAACCTCTCTTCGTCCCCTTATCCCCCTTCTCTTCCTGTTCTCTAGTAACAGGTACCCCAATCAGTCATAGATTCACTCTTTGTATATAATCCCATAGTTTTCAGAGTTTTGCTTGTTTCTTTTTATTCTTCTTTCTCTAGTGTTGTCTCCCTGTCTTATTTCAGCAAGATAGTCTGGAAGCTCTGAAATTCTTTCCTCAGCTTGGTCTGTTAGGCTGTTGATGCTTGTGGTTGCAAAATTATATGTTCTGATGTTGTGTTTTTCAGCTCCTTCAGGTCATTTATGTGCCTCTCTAAACTGATTATTCTGGTTAACAGCTCCTGTAATGTTTTATCATGGTTCTTAACTTCTTGGCTTTGGGTTAGAACATGCTCCTTTAGCTCAGTGAAGTTTGTCATTATCTTATCTTTTGAAGCCTACTTCTGTCAGTTCATCCATCTCAGCCTCAGCCCAATTCTGTGCCCTCGCTGGAGAGATGTTTAGATCATTTAGCGGAGAGGAGGTACTCTGGCTTTTTGAGTTTTCGGTGTTTTTTCATTGATTCTTTCTCATCTTCCTTAGTTTATCTAGTTTCTATCTTTGAGGATGATGACTTTGGATGGAGTTTTTATGGGGATTTTCTGTTGATGCTGTTGTTCTTATTTTCTGTTTGTTTTGCTTTCAAAAGTCAGGCTCCTCTTCCATGGGGCTGCTGTGGTTTTCTGAGGGTCTGCTCCAGACCCTGTTTGCCTGGGTCTCTCTTGCATCTGGACGTGTCACCGTGGAGGCTGCAGAACAGCAAAATGCCTGCCTGCTTCTTCCTCTGGGAGCTCCATTTCAGAGGGGCACTGACCTGATGCCAGAGGGAACATTCCTGTATAAAGTGTCTGGCAACCCCTGTCTCATCTAGTTAGGAGACATGGGATCAGGGACCCTTTTAACGAAGAACTCTGACTGCTCTTTGGTGGTGGGGCTGTGCTGCACTTGGGGGAATCTCACTCATCTGGACTGCCTGGATTCCTCGGAGCCAGCAGGGGGAAAGACTTAAGTCCACTGATTTACAGAGGTTGTGGTTGCCCCTCTCCTTAGTGACCCAAGGGAGATCAGAATTGTGTCCCTAAACCCCTGGCTGGAGTTGCTGAAATTTCAGCAAGGAGGCCTGCCCAATGATGAAGGATGGGTCCGGATCCGGCCTGAAGAGGCAGTCTGGCTAAGATCTGCCGCATCAACTGTGAAGAGCTGTGGAGAATTCCTCCTAGGTCCAATTTGCCCAGCCTCCTTAGCACTGGCAGAAGAAAACAGCAGACTGGAGCTGCAGTAATGGCTGCCTCCCCTCGCCGCAGGAGCTCAGTTATCATAGGCAGCAGACAGCCACAGTGATGACAGCCAGCAGGCAGCCTCTGTGATAACAGCCACCCATTTCTCCAGGAACTTGATAATTTTAGGCAGTCTCCAGCTGAACTACTGCCAAGAATCTGCACAGTCGTGGGACTCAAGGCTCTGGTGGTGTGAGCTCATCAGGGGATCTCCTGATCCATGGGTTGCACAGATCAGCCAACCAAAGCATGGCTTCCCAGGTTGGGTAGTACAACCACTCCCTGCATCCCTTGGCTGGGGGTGGGAGCTTTCCTTGCCCTGTGTAGCTGTTGAGTGGGCTGTTGCTCTGCTTTTCCTCACTTTTTGTGGGTTGCGCCAACCACCTAGTCTTTCCCAGTGAGAGCCTGGATATCTCAGTTGCTGATGCAGGATTCACTAACTGTTTTCCCTCTTGGTTGGAGCCTCCCACTGCAGCTCTTTCTAGTTGGCCATCTTGCAAATAAGTTATTGTCGAGTTTAGTCACCCTGTGATGCTATCAAATATAGGTCATATTCATTCTTCCTAATTTTTTTGTAGCCATTAACCATACCCACCTGCCCATCAGTCACTGACTATCCTTTCCAGCCTTGGGTAACCATTCTTCTACTCTCTTTGTCTATTAGTTCAATTGTTTTGATTTTTAGATCCCACAAATAAATGAGAACATGCAATGTTTGTCTTTCTGCGCCTGGCATTTTTCGCTTAATATGATTTCCAGTTCTATCTATGGTTTTGGAAATGACAGGATCTCATTCTTTTTTATGACTGATAATACTCCATTGTGTATATGTACCACATTTTCTTTATCCATTCATCTGCCGGTGAACACTTAGGTTTCTCCCAAATCTTAGCTATTCTGAACAGTGCTGCATCAAACAGGAGTGCAGATATCTCTTTGATATACTGATTTCCTTTTTGGGGGGTTATATACCCAGCAGTGGGATTGCTGAATCATATGGTAGCTCTATTTTTAGTTTGTAGAGAAACCTCCACACCGTTCTCCATGGTGGTTGGACTAATTTAGATTCCCACCAACAGTATACAAGGGTTCCCTTTTCTCTACATCCTCACCAGCATTTGTTATTGCCTGTCTTTTTGATATTAGCCATTTTGAGAGGGTTGAGAAGACATTCTAGTGTTGATTTTCATCTCTTTGATGATCAGTGATGTTGAGCACCTTTTGATATGTCTGCCATTTCTATGTCTTCTTTTCCAAAATGTGTATTCAAATCTTTGTCCATCTTTTGATTAGATTATTAGAATTTTTCTTATAGAGTTATTTGAGCTCCTTTTATATTCTTGTTATTAATTATTTGTCAGATGGGATTTCTGCAAATATTTTCTCACATTCTATGGGTTTTCTCTTCACTTTGTTGATTGAATTCTTCCCTGTGCAGAATCTTTTTAACTGTATGTGATGTCATTTGTTCATTTTTGCTTTGGTTGCCTATGTTTGTAGGATTTTGCTGAAAGCTTTGGCCAGACCAATGTCCTGGTGATTTTCTCCAATGTGTTTTTGTAGTAGTTTCATAGTTTGAAGTCTTAAAGTATTTAATCAATTTTGATTTGATTTTTTGTATATGGTGAGAGATAGGGATCTAGTTTCATTTTCCATATAGATATCCTGTTTTCCCAGCACCATTTATTGAAGAGACTGTCCTTTCCTGAGTGTATGTTCCTGGCATCTTTGTCAAAAATGGGTTCACTGTACATGTGTTTGTTTCTCTGTGCTCTATTTTGTTCCATTGGTCTATGTGTCTGTTTTTATGCCAGTACCATGCTGTTTTGCTTACTGTAGCTTTGTAACTTATTTTTTCCTTGAATTTTCTATGTTAGAATGTTATAATATTCTGTGCTTTTCTGCGTACTTACTATCACTATTGAGTTTTGTACCCTCAGGTAATTACTTATTGCTCATTAACATCCTTTTCCTTCTGATTGAACTACTTCATTTAGCATTTCTTATAGGACAGGTCTGCTGTTGATGAAATACCTCAGCCTTTTTTGTGTGTATGAGAAAGTCTTTATTTCCCCTTCATGTTTGAAGGATATTTTTTGTTGGATATACTATTCTAGGGTAAAAGTTTTTTTCTTTCGTCCCTTTATGTCATGCCACTGTCTTCTGGCCTGTAAGGGTTCCACTGAAAAGTCTGCTGCCAGGTGTATTGGAGCGCCACTGTATTTATTTGTTTCTTTTCTCTTGCTGATTTTAGGGTCCTTTCTTTATGCTTGATCTTTGGGAGTTTGATTATTAAATGCCTTGAGGTATCTCGTCTTTGGGTTAAATCTGTTGGTGTTCTATAACCTTCTTGTACTTGGATATTGATATCTTTCTCCAGGTTTGGGAAGTTCTTTGGTGTTATTCCTTTGAATACATTTTCTAACCCTGCTTCTTTCTCTGCTTCCTCTTTAAGGCCATTATCTCTTAAATTTGCTATTTTGAGGCTGTTTTCTAGATCCTATAGTTATGCTTCTTTTTTTTTTTTGTCTCCCTATGTATTTTCAAATAACCTGTCTTCAAACTCACTAATTCTTTCTTCTGCTTGATCAGTTCTGCTATTGAAGAACCGTGATGCATTCTTCAGTATGCCAATTGCATTTTTCAGCTTTAGAATTTCTACTTGATTTTTTAAAAGTTATTTCAATCTCTATGTTAAATTTATCTGATAACATTCTGAATTTCTTCTCTGTATTATCTTGGATTTCTTTGAGTTACCTCAACACAGCAATTTTGAATTCTCTGAAAGGTCACATATCTATATTTTTCCAGGCTTGGGCTCTTGTGTGTTATTTGTTCGTTTGGTGAGACCATGTTTTTGTGTGTGGTTTTGATGCTAGTAGATGTTTTTTGGTGTCTGGGCATTGAAGAGTTAGGTTTTTAGTGTTAGTCTTCAGTTTCTGGGCTTGTTTGTAGCCATCCTTCTTGGGAAGGCTTTTCAGATATTCAAAAGAACTTGAGTGTTGTGATCTAAGCTGTATCTGCTTTAGAGGGCACACCAAGCCCAGTTACACTGTGGTTCTAGCAGAGTTGTAGAGGTGTACCACTTTGATCGTCTTGGAGAAGATCTGAGTATATTCTCTGGATTAGCAAGCAGAGGCTCTTCTTCTCTTCCCCTACTTTGTAATAAATGTACGGAGTCTCTCTGTTTTCTGGGCCACCTATTCAAAACAGCTGTGTTGAGGTAACTCAAATCCAAGATAACACAGAGAAGGAATTCAGAATTCTATCAGATAAATTTAACATAGAGATTGAAATAACTTTTAAAAAGTTCTCCAAGACCATCAAGGTGGTACACCTCTGCGAAATCCCAGGGTGTGTCTAGAAATGTCATCTGGGTGCTAAGGCCTGTAACAGGGGCCTCATTACTCTGACCAGTGCCCTATCATGCTGTGGCTGAGCTGGTGTCCAAGATGTAGGACAAAGTCCTCACTACTCTTTTCTTTCCTCTTTTCAAGCAGAAGGAAATGTTTCTTTTGGAACCACAAGCTCTACAGCCTAGGGTTAGGGGAAAGGTGATACCTGCATTTCCTTGGCTGCCCTAGCTGATATCTCAGTATGTCACGTGCCCCTTCCAGTCCACCATCTCTGGGCCTAGTACAGCTCTAGGCTTACCTAAGAGTTGCAGTTCTTAATGGCCTAGACTGCCTTTCAAGTTTACTTGGAGACCAAGAGCACTTTGGCCCTTGGTGGAAGGCTTGTGGGCAGTCACAATGGGACCTGGGCTGGTTTAAATGCTCTCTCTGTGGGTGGGCATCAGCTGAGTTTGGTCTGTTTTTTCCCTCCCTGCTCTAACAGAACAGCACCCAGTTCTGTGTGTCTCAATTACTGTGTTCTCCCACTCTCAGCAGCCAGAGATGCTCTTTACACCACTCTGTAGCTCCCTAGGTTGGGGAGGGGTCGCACTGGTGATTCAGGACTGTTTTTGTGATCTCTTCAGTGCCTCTTTCAGTGATAGGAAGTTAAAACCAGGTACTGTGAGTGCTCATCTGATTTTTGGTTCTTACAGGAGGCGTTTTTTTTTTTCTGTGTAGATAGTTGTTAACTTTTTTTTCTTTTTCTTTTTTTTTTTCTGGGGAAGGGGATAATTTGTGGAGCTTTCTATTTCTCTATCTTTATCTCCCTCCCCATTATTACTATTTTTTTGAGAGAGGGTCTGTCTGACACTCAGACTGGAGTGCAGTGGCACAATCATGGCTCACTGCAGTCTCGAGCACCTGGGCTCAGGTGATTCTTCCATCTCAGCCTCCTGAGTTACTGGGACTACAGGCATGTGCCATCACTGCCAGCTAACTTTTTAAAGTTTTTGTTGAGATGCGGTTTCGCTGTGTTGCCCAGGCTGGTCTCAAACTTCTGGGCTGAAGCAATTCACCTACATCTGCCTTCCAAAGTGGTGGGATTACAGGCATGAGCCACTGAGCCCAACCTCATACGGATTATTGATGGCCAATTAGTAAATATTTTCTTCTCTACATTGAATTGCCTTTGCACTTTTATTGAAAATCCATTGACCATGTATGTATTCGCATTTCTGCATTTAGTTTTATTCCAGTGAACTATGTTTCAGTCTGTTTTCCAATCCCACACTGATTTTTTCCAAAATTGTTTTGATTTTTTTAGTTTGTTTACTTTTCCATATACATTTTAGAACCAGTTGGTTGGGTATTCAGTTGGGATTGTATTGAATCTATAGATCGATATATGGGTAATTGACTTTGGGCAACATTTAGCCTTCCAATCCATTCCCAAAGTTTGTTTCTCCATTTATTTAGACCTTTTAAAAATTTATCACTGGTTCTAGTTTTAAGTGTACGGATTCTGCAAATGTTTATTAGATTTATAACTTTTATTATTTTGGTGTTATAAATATTACTGATTTTAATTTTTAATTTGCAATTGCTTATTGCTAATTATATAGAGATATGATTGATTTTTTCTATTGAGCTTTTGTCCTTTAATCTTGCTGAGTTTATTTATTCTAGTAGCTTTTTAGTAGCTTTTTTGTGATTTTTTCTCTAGACAATTCTGTTGTGTATGATTAGGGACAGTATGGGCAGTTTTAATTTCTCTTCTTTGTTTATTGCACATTTAGAACCTTTAGGATGATGTTAAATAAGAATGATGACAGTGGGCATTTTTATCTAGTAAACAATACTGGGGGGAAATTTTTAGTCTTTCACAATTAAATATAATTTAAGTATATTAAAAAATACGTAATTACATAGTATGTAAGATAAATATATAAAGATTCCTTTTATAAAGTCAAGGAATTTCCTTTTAATTCTTCATATGCTGAGAATAAGTAGATAATCAATTTTGAATTTTGTCAAATGCTTTTTTTGTGCATTTGTTGAGATGATCATGTAGATTTTCTTTATGGATCTGTCACTATGGTGAATTACATTAATTAATTTCTGAATGTTGAACCAATCTTGCACGCCCAAGATAAATTGTGCTTGGTCATGATATACTTTCCTCAGACTGATGGATTTGATTTGCTAATACTTTGCTGAGGTTTTTGAGTCTATGTTCAGGAGGAATACCAGTTTTTAGTTTTCTTCTTGTTTAATGTCTTCATCTGCTTTGAAGTTTCATCTAAGTTCACAAAATTAGGATTTACCATTGTTCATAATGTTCTCTCATTATCCTCTTATTGCCCAGCAGATTTTAGTGATGTTACCCTTTTCATTCCTGATATTGCTAATATGTCAACTAGTTCTGTTGATTACTGAAATAGTAGTATGGAGGGGTTAAACATAATTGTGGTTTTGTATATTTCATCTTTTATATCTATAAGTTTCTTTCATGCATTTTCTTTTTCTTTTTCTTTTTTCTTTTGAGATGGAGTCTTACTCTGTAGCCCAGGCTGGAGTGCAGTGGCGCAGTCTCAGCTCACTGCAAACTCTGCCTCCCAGGTTCAAGTGATTCTTGTGCCTTATCCTCCCAAATAGCTGGGATTATAGGCACCTGCCACCACACCAGACTAATTTTTCGATTTTTAGTAGAGACAGGGTTTTGCCATGTTGGCCAAGCTGGTCTTGAACTCTTGATTTCAGGTGATCTGCTGCCTCAGCCTCACAAAGTGCTGGGATTACAGGTGTGAGCCACTGTGCCTGGCCTTTTTCATGCATTTTCCAGTAGTGTTGTTAGGTGTGTATACTTTTAAGATTTTTGGTCTTAGTGAGCTGACTCCTTTATCACTATTTAATGGTTGTCTTTATTCCTAGTTTCAGTTCTTGTTCTTAAGCCTACATTCTCTTATTTTAATATAGCCTCTTGAGCTTTCTTTTTATTATTGTTTTCATGGCCCTTTCAAACCTTTTACTTGTAATCTATTCATGACTTTATATAATATTTAAACTTGATATTCTATAAATAGTGTATCATTGGATTTTCCTATTTTAACCAGTATGGTAGTCTGTCTGTTAGATATATCAATATAGCATTGTTTTGTTTCCTTTAGATAAATATCCTGTACCGGAATTGCTGGATTGTATGGTAGCTTTATTTTTAGATATTTAGGAAACTTTTATGCTGTGTTCCATCGTGTCTATGGACTAATGTACTAATTTACATTTCCACTATTTCTTGTAATGGTATACATAAATTGCCTTTTTTTTTCTTCCTTGCCTGCATTTGTTATTTTTTATCCTATTGATAGTAGTCATTCTACTGGGGTGAGATGATATCTCACTATGGTTTGGTATGCCTTTCCTTGATGATTAGTGATGTTGAGCATTTTTTCATATGTTTTGGGGCCATTTGTATGTCTTCTTTTGAGAAATATCTGGTCATTTCTGCTGTCTACTTTTTTTTTATTTTTTTATTTTTTATTATACTTGAAGTTCTAGGGTACATGTGCACAACGTGCAGGTTTGTTACATATGTATACATGTGCCATGTTGGTGTGCTGCACCCATTAACTTGTCATTTACATTAGGTATATCTCCTAATGCTAGCGCTCCCCCCACCCCTTCTCCACAATAGGACCCGGTGTGTGATGACCCCTTTCCTGTGTCCAAGTGATCTAATTGTTCAATTCCCACCTATGAATGAGAACATGCAGTCTTTGGTTTTCTGTTCTTGCAATAGTTTGCTGAGAATGATGGTTTCCATCTGCATCCATGTCCCTACAAAGGACAAAAACTCATCCTTTTTTATGGCTGCATAGTATTCCATGGT
>NW_012100677.1:59408-126220 GCF_000951045.1 Mandrillus leucophaeus | reverse complement strand
AGCTCTACCCAGTTCGAGCTTCCCAGTGGCTTTGTTTACCTACTTAAGCCTCAGCAATGGCGGGCGCCCCTCCCCCAGCCTTGCTGCTGCCTTGCCGTTAGATCGCAGACTGCTGTGCTAGCAATGAAGGAGGCTCCGTGGGCATGGGCCTCTCCTGGCCAGGTGTGGGATATAATCTGCTAGTGTGCCCGTTTGCTAAGACCCTTGATAAAGTACAGTATTGGGGTGGGAGTTACCCGCTTTTCCAGGTGTTGTGTGTCTCAGTTCCCCTGGCTAGGAAAATGGATTCCCTTCCCCCTTGCGCTTCCCAGGTGAGGTGATGCCTCTCCCTGCTTCAGCTTTTGCTGGTCGGCTGCTGCAGCTGACCAGCACCGATTGTCCAGCACTCCCTAGTGAGATGAACCCAGTACCTCAGTTGAAAATGCAGAAATCACCTGTCTTCTGTGTTGCTCGCCCTGGGAGCTGGAGACTGGAGCTGTTCCTATTCGGCCATCTTGCTCCGCCAGTAATGCTGTTTTTATTGAATGAGTTAGAAAGAATTCTCTTTCACTTTTTAGAATAGTTTGAGAATTGATATTAGTTCTTTTAAAAAAGTTTTGTGTATTTCAGATGTACAGCCATTTGCTCCTGTGCTTTCTTCATTGGGAGGTTGTTAAAATTACTCATTCAATCTTACTACTCATTATTAGTCTGTTCAGGTTTTCTATTTATTTCTGGTTCAATCTTTATAGATTATATATGTTCACACATTTATACATTCTTCTCTTGATTTTCCAATTTGATAGCACATAGTTGTTCATAATAGTCTCTAATGGTCCTTTGTATTTCTATGGTATCAGTTGTAATGTCTTTTATTATTTCTGATTTTATTTATTTGGGTCTTCTCTCTTTGTCTTGTTTAGCTAGCTAGCAGTTTATCGATTTTATCTTTTCAAAAAACCACCTTTTAATTCATTCTGCTTATCCTTTGTGTTTTTTTAGATTCTATTTTGTTTAGTTCTGCTTTGATCTTTATTATTTCTTTTCTTCTACTTATTTTGCATTTGGTTTATTTGTGCTTTTCTACTTTCTTGATGTATAGCATTACGTTGTTAAAATCTTTCCGCTTTATTGATTTTGTAATTTATTGTTGTGAAATATCCTTAGCACCGCTTTTGCTTTATCACATAGGTTTTTGTATGTTGTGTTTGCTTTTACATTTGCTTCAAGAAATTTTCAAATTTTTCTTCCTAATTTTTTCATTGATCTAATGGTAATACAGAAACATGTTGTTTAATTGCTGTCTATTTTTACCACCTCCAGAGATCCTCTTGTTATTGATTTCTAGTTTTATCCCATTGTGGTCTGACAAGATATTTGATATGATTTTGATTTTTTGAAATTTCTTGAGACTTGTTTTGTGACCTAACATATGATCTATCCATGAAACTGTTCCATGTGCTGATAAGAAGAATGTGTATTCTGCAGCTTTTGGATGAAATATTCTGTAAATGTCTGTTAGGTCCATTTGGTTTATAGTGCA
This sequence comes from Mandrillus leucophaeus, assembly GCF_000951045.1. Taxonomy (NCBI): domain Eukaryota; kingdom Metazoa; phylum Chordata; class Mammalia; order Primates; family Cercopithecidae; genus Mandrillus; species Mandrillus leucophaeus. Next base: position 124,698 of record NW_012100677.1, on the reverse strand, counting down.
GATAATGTGTTGATTTTCTTTCTATATGATGTGTCCAATGCTGAATGTGGGAGTTTTGAAGTTTCCCACTATTATTGTATTGGGGTCTATTTCTCTCTTTAGTTCTAATAATATTTGCTTTATATATCTGGATGTTCTAGTGTTGCGTGCATTGTTATATCCTGTTACTGAATTGATCTCTTTATCATTACATAGTAACTTCTTTGTTTGTATTTGTGTTAGTCCATTCTCATGCTGCTAGGAAGAAATACTCAGACTGGATAATTTATAAAGAAAAGAGGTTTAATTGACTCACCATTCCACATGGCTGGGGAGACCTCAGGAAACATACAATTATGGCAAAAAGCACCTCTTCACAGTGCAGCAGGAGAGAAAATGATTGCCAATTGGGGAAATGCCAGCCATCTATAAAACCATCAGATCCTGGATGACATACATAGGCAGGCTTATTCTCAAGCTCTGTGGTGGTGCATTCAGGTGTGCAGTGACCCTTCAGCTGGAGGCGTGTTGTTTTTGTTAATGGCAGTGTCCTGGGGAAGATGGTTTTCAGACTCTGGGAACTGTGCATTTTGGCTCCTTTTGTCCTGTGGGCAGCCTCCCTGGTGTGCTATACTGCCTGTTTTGGGTGATTTAGGACACTATATGGCTACAGTGCTGGGGACCCAGATGTATTGCTGGGTCCAACTGGCATCATAATGCAGCAGCCCTCTGGTTGGATGTGGGAGGATGTCCTTGGGGCTCCAGGAATGTGGAGATTCAGGGGCAGCTAGGTCCCAGGGCAAGATGTAGCCTGATGGGGGATTAGTTCTCAAAATGGTGGCAAGTTGCACCTGCTTAGGGTTCAGGGGGTGAGTAGAATGGAGTGTGAATTTCCTCTGTAGAACAACGCAATTGCAATGGACTCCAGATGACTTTCTATGCTAGACTCTCCTGTGGCTATTGCAGGCAGCTGTGATGGGAATATGCAGCACTGGGGATCTTTTACTTACCTTTCCTTTGCAGTGGGGAACTTCTCTTGGATCTGAGACAATCATGGCTGGGCCAGTTGCTTCACTTCCCTCTCCTTTCATGCCTCAGAGGGTCCCTGTTACTTCTCTGCTGAATTCCAGTGTTCTCGCTTAGGCACTTTATTCGATGTGTGGTTATCTACTTGTTTTTAGAGGTGCCTGACACTGGCCCCTTCCTTGTGAATGAGGCAAGTGTCAGGCACCTGTAGTCAGCCATCTTCTTCTAATCTTTTGTGCAATTTTTGTAATATATTTTACTTTTTCATATGGCATAAACACACAATACATTGCTATTTTTTCTATAGTCATTTATCTTTTAGAGTGATTGAAAATAAGAAAATTTATATTTACCTTTATTTATATCATTTCTGGAGCTCTTCATTTCTTTGTGTGGACCTTATTTTATAGCTGCTATTATTTCTCTTCTGGCTGAAGAACTTTTGTTGACATTTCTTACAACACAGGACTGTTTATAATAAATTATCTCAGCTTTTATTTTTCTTAAAATACCTTTAGTTTGTACTTCATCTTTGAAAGATATTTTCAATTGGTATAAAATTTTACATTGACTTTTTCCCAGTAATTTCAATATATCATTACCTTGACTTTTGGTTTGCACAGTTTATGTATTTCAAAGAGAAATATGTATTTTTATCTTAGTTCATTTGTATGTGATTTATCTCTTTAAGCATAATATATATATAATTTTTAATAATATATTTATTCTACTAGTTACTGTTTGGATTTATAGCTCAATATCTTTCATTACCTTTAGAAAATTCTCAGACATTATATCTTCAAATATCTTTCTGCTTCATTCTTACTCTTATATCCTCGGGAATCCCAATTATATATATATTTTAGATTGGCTGATATTATTCCACAGCTCTTGGATGCTCTGCTCTTTTTTCCCTTTTGCTTTTCCTATTTCCCTTTGCATTTATGTTTAGATTATTTTTATTGATCTAAAGTTTACTGATTTATTTTTCAGCTGTGCCAAGTGTACTGATGAATGCATTAAAGGCATTCTTCATCACTATTACTGTGATTTTGGTTTTATCATTTCCTTTTGTATTATTATTGTGGTTTGTGTCTTACTGATGACATTTCCCATTTCTTCATGAATTTTGTTCTCATTTTCCACTACAGCCTTTAACATATTAAGCTTTATTTAAAATTCATTGTGTGATAATTCCAGTATCTGGTCATTTCTGTGTCTGGTCCTGTGTATCATTTTTTCCCTAGATAGTAGGTTGTTTTTTCTTGATATTTTGGCTATGTCTCACAATTTTTTATAGAATACCAGAAGAGTAGAGAATACTACTGTTTTTATAGTATTTATAGTACTTGCAAATATTATTTGTCACTATAAATGGATATATCTCTTTCCAGCTCATTTGGGTGGGGACTTGTGTCAACCTAGCTTGGAGTTAAGGTGTGTTTGAGTTTCTTTGTTGCTATGGTTATCTTCAGTATCCAACTAGCTTCAAATTATTCTAGTGCTATTTTATTTTTGAGGGAAGGGGCTGGCTGGGGTGATTGAGTATTTAAGATGACCATAGCAACAGTGAAACTCAAACCTAGTTTATTTCCAGACTAGGTTGACACAAGCCCCTACACAAATGACCTGGAAAGAAGTATATCCATTTATAGTGATGAATAATACTTATAATATTCTCTGGGAATGTTTGCCACTCCTTCAGGTGTGGACAAGTTTTCCTTTATTGTTTCTCGTCCTCTCACTTTTGTACTCAGGTGATAAGTTTGTTATTGCTCCCCTAGTCATGTAAGGCTGTTTTTCCCATAAGGGACTTCATGCCTTTCCTATTACAGAAGGCTCTCTCCTTCTCTAGGCCTCTACCACAAAGGAAAACATTTTCTGGTCTACCTACCTGCCTGTAATCTTCCTTCTGAATATCTGGTAGAGACCTGTATAGCAGAGTCTTCAAATGGATGTGAATTCCCTTTGTGTCTATGACTCAGTAGTTCCACACTCTCGTATTTCCTTATTTGACATTTAATAATATTTAAAAATTAGCTTAGCTTTTTTACTAACTTGTATGGGACCCAGCATTACTTCTTCTTGTCTCTGCCATGGAGGAGTCAGTGCTTGCTTCCCATGCTCTTTTTGGTGGGACTTGACTTTCCTTTGACATTGGATGATTTAGCTGCTCTTCAAGCTCCGTTCTCTGATAGATTTGGGAGTTATGATTTTGTACTTAATTGAGATATTTGTCATTGTTAGGGTAGAAGGGATACTCTTTCCATTTTTCTACATCTTAGGTGAAAGTGAAACTTCAAAAACTTTTAAAAATTAAAGTTCCTGTTAGGAAATAGAACATCTATGCTAATTCAATGTTTCTCAGATGGTTTCTGGTGGAGCATCTGGAAGTCATAATGCTATTTATAGAATAACTGCTTTATTCAAATTTAAATAATTGAATGTATGTTTCTGTCAAATTATGTAAATTATTTATATATTAAATGGCTGATGCAATTTAATGAATATATCTTGGATTTTGATAATGATAGAAGATATTTTTATAGTTTATATACAATTCTAATAACACAACTTTGGAAGATGAGTTTACTGTTCACATTTTATGGATGAGAGGAACTGAAGTATAAAGATATTAGGTTGATTGCTTTGGGGCATAGAGAATTAGCATGTATTTGAGTTGACATTTGACGCTATATCATTCTGTTTGAAAATGTAGCCTTTTTTCACTGTACCACAATGTGATGTTAACTTCTTTTTGCTTGGTTAAACCCTTGGTGACTAACAGTAAAAATCTGACTGGACTTCTATTGCTGAATATACTTTGACTTTTACTTAACATGAGACAATTTTTTTTAATAGGTAATGATATGGGAAATGATGATGCCATCGGAGGGAATGTGAGCAAATATATAGTGCTTCCAACTGGATATTGTGGACAGCCCAAGAAAGGACATCTTCTCTTTGATGCTTGCTTTGAAAGTGGTAAGTATATTAAAGGGTTTTCCTTTTAAGTTTGTCTGGTAAGACATTTTTTTTTTCAGAATTGAATTTTATGTGACCATTCAGTGCAATTCAAGTCATTTAATATCTCACAATAATGGGACAAGTTTTATGGGAAAAAATTTTGAAGGAATTAACTTGGGAATATCAAATTTTTGTTGTTATAAATGATTAAAAATATAATTAATGGTAATATTAACAAATGCTTATATAGTACCTTATATTTTAGAAACTACTTTCCAAGATACTTTTTTGTTTTGGACTAAAACCCTCATGTTTGACTGTATTATCAATTATGAGTTATTGAGTAATATCTGTCTAGTTCTGTATGACATGCTTACAGTAGAACTTAGTCTTGGGGGGAGAGGAGGCTTCCCTATAAAACAAACAATTAGACAGCAGACCTAATTGAATACAAACTAAAGAACAGAGGTAAAATTTCCTCATAATTGGCAAATACTGTGGGTATTCTGACAGTGGAGATGAGGACTTGATTGTGTATTCTCATACAGAAGGGACTAGATCTTGTTTAGCTCTTGATATTCTCAACCTCATGTTCTAATTGTCACATAGTAGAGACTCAGAATATGTTGAAAATGTTAGTAAGAAAGGTAAACATAATTTTATTTTACAAATAATTATTAACTTTCATTGGTTCTGAATAACCAATGAAATTAGTTTTCATATACATGCATGTATGCAAATACATACACACATACATGCATGCATGTGTGTGCATATTTATGTATATGTGTGGCTGAAGGGACATATCAATATCAATTATATAATAGTTGTTTCTGAACCTTAAAAGCATTGGTTGTTTATAGCAAACAATTGAAAATTTGTTTATGCAGGATGTTGCTCTTTGATTATGTCATATTGTATAGGTTTGATAAGATTGATATAATAAAGTACTACAAAGTGGGTTAAACAACAGATATTTATTTTTTCTTACTTTAACAGTATTCAGTTTGTCACAAAGTACCACAAACTGAGTGAATTAAAAAACGGAAATGTATTGTCTCACAGTCCTGGAGATTAGAAGTCTGAGATCAAGGTATTAGCAGGACTGATTCCCCCTAAGAATTTTGAGGAAGAATCTGTTCCATGTTTCTCCCCTAGCTTCCTACAGGTTGTTAGCAATCTTTGGTGCTCCTTGGCTTATAGAAGCATCACTCTAATCTCTGCCTTCATCTGTACATGGTGTTCTCCCTGTATGTCTATATTCCAAATTCCCACTTTTTACAAAAATGTCAGTCACATTGGATTGGGACCTACTTTAATGAGCCCATTTTAACTTGATTACCTCTATAAAGATCCTAGGACTTCAACATAGGAATTTTGAGAGTACATGATTCAGCCCATAACGCAGTATTGTAGTTTTGTTCTTCCAACCAGACTTGAATACTGTCTGCATAATTAAGAACAATGGCTTTTTATTTTCTATAAATCTTGTACTAGTGCCTTGTCTTATATGTACTTGATGCCTACAAAATATCTTTAATTCTTTCTTACGTTAGTTAAAGATGTAAGGACCTTTTACAATAATTACAACTTTGTGGGAATAAAGATTATCCCCATTTTAAAGATTAAATATCTTGATTTACATACAGCCTGCAATAATTCATATTCCTTTCTCATAACATCTTTTCTTTAACCCCGCTGCAGTCTTTTTCCATCCCTTCAAAAAAAACTCAGTAAAAGAAATTGTTCAATCTTACCATGTAATCACCAAATAAATAATGCATATTTTCCCAACAATTTATGAACAACTGGTTATATCAATTAGATCTGTGCTAGTAATACATGAGACTTGCAGTAGAGTGGTTAAGTGGACAGACTTTGATTCAGGCTGTAGTTCAAATCTTGGTTTGAAAAAGGAGCCAGTTTTCTTACATTTTATTGAGGGATGATACCTACTATCCATCTTAATGTGTGTGTGTGTATGTATATGTGTGTGTGTATGTATGTATGTGTGTGTGCATATATATATACAGATAGCTAGCTAGGTAACTATTAAAAATGTGAGCTTCCTTACCAGAATATACATAGTAATAATAATAATAATAATAAATTAGATGAATGAGGACATTTTAGAAAAGATATATTATTAGTTAGGGCAAAGAAGACTCTTCAGAATTTAGAATGTCAGTGACCCTGGAGGGCCTTCCCACACATCCACATCCTGACTTTCACAATCCTGCGTTTCCAAATCAATGCCCTCATGTTAACAGTACGCACTCCGCCAGGCTGGTGTTTAACTTGCCTTGTAATTCATCAAGTCATAGGATGAGGTTCTACATTTGATCTTCAGCAATTTCAGCCCTGCAGCTACAGAAAGTGAAGGTCTCCTTCAGGGTACACACAGAAGCTCTTAGGTTATTCATTAGGTGTTTTTGCTGGGAGTTTAAATCCCTGAACTCATCCCCCCACCTTTTTTTAACCATGTTGTTCGGTAACATCAGGAGGAACCAGTCAGTGTCATTAAATTTTCAAAAATGTTTAATAGTATCATATACAAAGTCACATAGATCCCTGCTTCTTATAAGTGATCGATTAGGAATATCTAGTGCAGTTATTTTTCATATCTCTGTAAACATTTCATGCCATGGACTTTCTGCTGTTGGATATAACACCATTAGCACCTTAAGTTTTCTATTTGAATACATTTAAGAGGTACAAATGCAGTTTTGATACATGGATATATTGCATAGTGGTAAAGTTTGGGCTTTTAGTGTAACTATTACCCAAATAGTATACATTGTACCCACGAAATAATTTCTCATCTCTCATTCCCTGAACCCCCCTACCTTTTTGAGTTCCAAGGGCTATTATTCCAGATTCTATATGTATACATATTATTTAGCTCTCACTTATTAATGAGAGCATGTGTATTGACTTTCTGCTTTTGAGTTATTTTACTTAGGGTAATGGCCTCCAGTTCCATCCATGTTGCCGCAAAAGACATGATTTATTTATTTTTTTTATGGCTGAATAGTATTCCATTGTATATCACATGTTCTTTATGCTGTCCTGCATTGAGTGACATTTAGATTGATTCCACATCTTTGCTATTTTAAATAGTATTGTAATAAACATTGGAGTGCAGGTAACTTTTTTACATAATGATTTCTTTTTCTTTGATTTTTACATAATGATTTCTTTTTCTTCTTAGAGATTTAATCTAAGAGATTAAAATCTCTTTTAATTGAATGGTATTGAATGAGTTCTATTTTTAGTTCTTAGAAAAATCTCCATACTGTTTTCCATAGAGGTTGTGCTAATTTACATTCCTACCAACAGTTGATAAGCATTCTCTTGTCTCTGCATCCTCAACAACATCTATTATTTTTTTGCTTTTTAATAATACTCATTCTGACTGGTATAAAATGATACCTCATTGTACTTTTAATTGCATTTCTCTGATGCTTAATGATGTCGAACATTTTAAAAATGTGTTTATTTGCCATTTGTAGTGTTCTCTCTTAAAAAATATTTATTCATGTCCTTTGCCTATTTTAATGGGGTTATCTATTTTGTTGTGGTTGTTGTTTGAGTTCCTTATAAATTTTGGATATTGGATATTCACCTTTTTGTGACATTTTTGTAAAAATTGGATAAAGTTTGGATATTAGTCCCCTGTCCGATAAATACTTTGCAGGTATTTTCTCCCATTCCACATGTTGTCTGTTCATTGTGTCGATTATTTCTTTTGCTGTGTGGAAGCTTTTTAGTTTAATTAAGTCCCATAGATTTATTTTTGTTTTTGTTGCTAATACTTTTCATGCCTTAGTCATTAATTATTTGCCTAGACCAATGTCCAAAGGAGGTTTTCATAGTTTTTCTTATAGTATTTTTATAGTTTTAAGTCTTACATTTAAGTCTTTAATCCATCTTGAGTTGACTTTTGTGCATGCCAAGAGATAGGAGTCTAGTTTCATTCTTCTGCAGATGGCAATACAATATTACCAGTACCCATTTATCGAAAGCAGTGTCCTCTTCCCAGTGTATGTGTAGTTGGCTGGAGATAGGTGGCTTTATTTCTAGGTTCTCTATTCTTTCATTGATGTTAGGTGTCTATTTTTAAACCAGTACTGTGCTGTTTTGGTTAATATAGCCTTGTAGTATGTGTAATTTGATGCCAGATAATTTGATATCTCCAGCTTTGTTCTTTTTGCTTAGAACTGCTTTGGCTATCTGGGCTCCTTTAGGTACACTATGAGTTTTAGGATTGCTTTATCTGGTTCTATGAAAAATAATGTCAGTATTTTGATAGGGATTGCATTGAATCTGTAGCTTGCTTTGGGCAGTGTGATCACTTTAACAGTATTAATTCTTCTGCTCCATGAGTATGGGATGTTTTTTCATGTATTTATATCATCCATATATTTTTCATCAGTGTTTTGCAGTTTTTCTAGTAGAAATATTTCATCTCCTTGGTTAAATGTATTCCTAGATATTTTATTTTTTTGTAGTTATTGTAAATGGGATTGCCTCCTTGATTTGTTTCTCAGCTTAGTCATTCTTGGTATATAAAATTACTACTAGTATTTAAAAAATATTTTAATTTCAATCTTGGCGGTTACATGATAGGTTTATATATTTATGGAGTACATGAGATACTTCTTTCCTTCAGTGGATTGTCTCTTCACTTTTGTATTAGTCCATTTTCACCCTGTGGATAAAGACATACCAGAGACTTGGAAATTTACAAAAGAAAGAGCTTTAATGGACTTACACTTCCACGTGGTTGGGGAAGCCTCACAACCATGGTGGAATATAGTAGGAGCAAGTCATGTCTTGCTATGGGACAATAGGAAAGATTTGCTAAGTGTGCATATAGCAAATCTTTCCTATTTCAAATCTTTTCTATTGTAAATAATGCTGCAGTATACATGGGAGTGCAGATATCATTTTGATATACTAATTTCGTTACTTTTGGGTATATACCTAGCAGTGGGATATGTCACTGCTAGCTATATGGTAGATCTATTTGTAGTTTTTTTTGAAGAACCTCCATACTGTTCCCATAGTACCCATAAATTAATGTATATTCCCACAAACAGTATATGAAGTTTCCATTTTTTCCACATCCTTGCCAGCATTTGTTATTGCCTGTCTTTTAGATAAAAGCCATTTTTACTGGGGTGAAATGACACCTCATTGTAGTTTTAATTTGCATTTCTCTGATGATCAATAAATTTGAGCCAATTTTCATAAACCTGTTGGTCATTTGTATGTCTTCTTTTGAGAAATGTCTATTCAGGTCTTTTGCCCATTTTTAATTGGATTATTAGCTTTTTTAAAAAGTAGGGTTGTTTAAGCTCCTTCTGTATTTTGGTTCTTAATCTCTTGTCATATGGATAGTGTGCAAATATTTTCTCTCCTTCAGTGGGTGTCTTTTCACTTTTTTTATTAGTCTGTTTTTCACCCTGTTGATAAAGACATACCTGAGACTTGGTGATTTACAAAAGAAGGAGTTTTAATGGACTTACATGTCCACATGTCTGGGGAACCCTCACAACCATGGTGGAAGGCAAGGAGGAGCAAGTCACTTCTTACATGGATGGCAGCAGGCAGGGGGAGAGAGCTCGTGTAGGGCAACTACCATTTTTAAAACTATCAGATCTCATGAGACTTACTCACTATTACAAGAGAAAGACCTGCCCCCATGATTCAGTTATCTCCCACTGGCTCCCTCTCACAACATATGAGAATTATGGGAGCTACAAGATGAGATTTGGGTGGGGTCACAGAGCCAAACCATATCATTCTGCCCCAGCCCCCCGCAAATCTCATGTCCTCACATTTTAAAACCAATCATGCCTTTCCAGCAGTCCCCCAAAGTCTTAATTCATTTCAGCATGAACTCAAAAGTCCACAGTCCAAAGTGTCATCTGAGACAGGGCAAGTCCTTTCTACCTATCAGACTGTAAAATCAAAAGCAAGTTAGTTACTTCCTAGATACAATGGGGGTACAGGCATTGGGTAAATACAGCCATTCCAAATGGGAGAAATTGGCCAAAACAAAGGGACTATGGGAAAGTAAGTCCAACATCCACCAGGGCAGTCAAATCCTAAAGCTCCAAAATGATCTCCTTTGACTCCATGTCTTACAGCAGGTCATGCTGATGCAAGAGGTGGGCTCCCATGGCCTTGGGCAGCTCTGCCTCTGTGGCTTTGCATGGGATAGCCCCCTTCCTGGCTGCTGTCATGGGCTGGCATTGAGTGCATGTGATTTTTCTAGGCACACAGTGCAAGCTATCAGTGCATCCACCATTCTGGTGTCTGGAGGATGGTGGCCCTCTTCTCACATCTCCACTAGGTGGTGCTTCAGTAGGGACTCTGTGTGAGGGCTTTGACTTCACATTTCTCTTCTGCACTGCCCTAGCAGAGGTCTTCCATGAGTGCTGTGCCCCTGCAGCAAACTTTTGCCTGGGCATCCAGGCATTTCCATATATACTCTGAAATCTAGGCAGAGGTTCCCAAACCTCAATTCTTCACTTCTGTGCACCTGCAGGCTCAATACCACATGGAAGCTGCCAAGGCCTGGAGCTTCCACCCTCTGAAGCAACAGCCTGAGCTATACCTTGGCCACTTTTTGTCATGGCTGGAGCAGTTGGGATGCAGGGCATCAAGTCCCTAGACTGCACACAGCAGAGGAACCCTGGGCCTGGCCCATGAAACCATTTTTTCTTCCTAAGTCTCCAGGCCTGTGATGGCAGGGGCTGCCACAGAAGTCTCTGACATGCCCTGGAGACATTTTTTTCCATTGTCTTGGGCATTAACATTCAGCTCCTCATTACTTATGCAGATTTCTGCAGCTGGCTTGAATTTCTCCTCAGAAAGTGGGATTTTTTTTTTTGGAAGCAGCTTTACATTTTCAGTCTTCCCATGCAAAGCCTTTAAATATCATTGCATATAAAGACTAACTGCAAAATAATGCAGGGATAATTAAAAGCCTGTTTATAGTACACTGATACTTTGTCATGTGGAATTCCAATCTGTGACTGACTGCCAGGTACCCTGATCAAACAATGTACACACAAATCAGACAGCTTTTTACTGAGACAGTCAGTATCCATAGTGATTCCATAATGATGCCTCTCTCATTTCTGGGACACTCTGCCATATTGTCATTTGGGAATATCAGAGTCAACCTGCACCATTCATAAGCGCTTCCCCTCTGAAAAATGTAGTGTACAATAATGGCAAATTCTGACTTCATTTGGTTCTTGTATATGAAAGGCATTTTTTGGGTTTCTCACCAACTTGAACATCTCTGGTTTAGAATACAGTGAATCCTTGGACAAAAGCTTTCCCTGGAATCCCAGCATTTTGGGAGGCCGAGATGGGTGGATCACGAGGTCAGGAGATCGAGACCATCCTGGCTAACCCAGTGAAACCCCTTCTCTACTAAAAAATACAAAAAACTAGCCGGGCGAGGCGGCGAGCGCCTGTAGTCCCAGCTACTTGGGAGGCTGAGGCAGGAGAATGGTGTGAACCCGGGAGGCGGAGCTTGCAGTGAGCTGAGATCCGGCCACTGCACTCCAGCCTGGGCGACAGAGTAAAAAAAAAAAAAAGAAAAAAAATAGCTTTCCCTGGATCCACTACATTTGTTCGATTTATTTTTTGTAGGTTCTATAATGTAACACTAATGGGCATTCAAGTCTAAAGGTCCTGAGTGTTGATTATCTCCACATTTCCCTACTGTTTGGCTGCAGGGATGGATGACCTAGAGCTTGGTGGTTCCATGGTAATTTCCCATCAGTATAAACTCTTTGAGGGTGTCTGAGAGGTGTGCCATGTGAAAAGACTTGTGTATGAATATATGTTTCTCATGTATATGATTGGGTCAAATCTAGAAAGGGATGAGCTGTGGCTTAAGGTCTTCCTATGTCCCCAGCACATGTGGAGTGGGTTTATCCAATGTGAGTTCTCTGGTGCTTAGTAATGAAGGTGCTGTGTATAAAGGCCTTTCCACAGTACCTGCATGCATATGGCTTCTCTCCTGTGTGGATCCTTCAGTGCTGAGTGAGGTGGGTGCTCTGCCTAAAGGACTTTCCACAATCATGACACTCGTAAGACTTTTCCCCAGTGTGTGTCCTTTTGTGCTGGCTGAGGAAGGAGCTGTGGTTGAAGGATTTCCTACACCTATTGCACCTGTAGGGCTTTTTCTTGGTGTGAATCCTCTGGTGTTCGATGAGAAGGGAGATCTGGCTGAAGGCTCTGCCACACTGGTTACATCCATAGGGTTTCTCTCCTGTGTGGATCCTCTGATGCTGAATGAGGGGAGCAAGCCGGCTGAAGGCTCTGCCACACTGGTTGCATTCGTAGGGCTTCTCCCCAGTGTAGTTTCGCTGATGTTTGGTGAGGGATGAGCTGTGGCTGAATGCCTTGCTGCAGTCATTGCATTCGTAGGGCTTCTCCCGTCTGTGGATTCACTGGTGTTGAGTGAGGCGTGTGCTCTGCTGGAAGGCCTTCCCACATTGACTGCACTCAAACAGCTTCTCTCCTGTGTGCATCTGCTTGTGCTGGCTGAGTGAGGAGCTGTGGCTGAAGGTTTTCCCACACTGGTTGCATCCGTAGGGCTTCTCTCCTGTGTGAATCCTCCAATGCTTGGTCAGGATTGTGCTCTGGCTGAAGGCTTTCCCACACTCACTGCACTTATAGGGCTTTTCTCCTATGTGGGTCCTCCAGTGCTGAATCAGTGGTGTGATCTTGGTGAAGGCTTTTCCACACTCATGGCTTTCGCAGGGCTTCTCCCCTGTGTGGATTTGCTGGTGTTTGGTCAAGGACTAGCTGTGGCTGAAGGCCTTGACATACTCACCACACTGATAGGGTTTCTCTCCATTGTGGATTCACAGGTGCTGGGTGAGGTGGACGCTTTGCTGGAAGGCTTTCACACACTTGCTGCACTTGTAGGGCTTCTCGCCTGTGTGAGTTCACTCGTGTTGGCTAAAGGAGGACCTAAAACTGAAGGATTTCCCACATTCGCTGCACTCATAGGGCTTCTCACCTGTGTGAGTTATCTGGTGCTGGATCAGCGGGGCAATTTGGTTGAAGGTCCTCCCACACTGAGTGCGTTTATAGGGTTTCCCCCCAGTGTGGATTCTCTGGTGTTTGGTAAGTACTGAGCCGTTTTGGAAGCCTTTTCTGCATTCGTGACATTCATAAGGTCTCTCTCCTGTGTGCGTACAGTGGTGTTCGATAAGTGCTGAGCTGTGACTAAAGGCCTTTCCGCATTCCTGACATTTGTGGGATTTCTCTTTTACATAGGTTTTCTGTAGAACATTTAGGTCTGACTTCTCCCTTTTTCCATGTGTTCCCCACGTGTGAGGGCCTCGTCGTTCAGGAGTCATTGTTTGATGTGGGAAATCAGGGTTCAGACTTATGTTTTTCCTAAACCCATTCCTCTGCTACTGCTCCTGAACAGGCATCTTCATAGGCATGAAGGCCGCCAGCACTGCCAGGCTCTCTAGGCTCTCACAATTCCATTCCCAGTGGCTCACAGTGTCCTCACCCCTGCAGTACCACAGACCATCCTACAGAAATCTCTCTACCAAGATGACACTGTTGGATATTTCTTCAGAGATACCTTGCTTTAGAACTGACAGTTTGACTTTGGGTCTAGTTTCCAAGTCTGAAAGAAGCAAAAACTGGAAATGTCTCTTAATCTCTGTTCCAGGGCAAAAGAGTTTGTGGTGAGATGGGAAGAGGAAGGATTAAAATAATGATTTTGAAAGTTCAAGGTACAAGTGGCTTTGACTATTTAAAAATATAGTTTTGCAAACCAGGAAAGGAAGAGACAGAGGGAGAAACAGAATAAGGAAGAGGAAAGTAAGGAATAAGGAAAGGAAGAGGAAAGAACAGAATAAGGAAAGGAAGGGGAGAGGAAGGAAAAAACAGTTGGCACAAGGAGTATGGGTAGAGTCTGTGAGGGGAGCATAGAGGAGGGTGCAGCGGGGATGCCCAGGAGAGAGCATTCAGATGCATGAATGCACTGGACTTGGAAGGAGCAATGTGGGAACCAGGCCCCAGCTACAGTGGCCTCCGTGATGCCAGGTGGCAACAAAGAAAAAGGTGCTGCATGGGTGAAGTCTGCTGACACCCAACTTCTTCCTGGCAGCATATGCTGTTGTGCCACCTCACTCTAGATGTAAAGGAACCTATCTGCTCCCCACAAACAGGAATAGCTGCAACATGCACCACTAGGAGGAAGATAAATGACCCATGGTGTATTAGAGTACTTTGATCTGCCTTATTTTGTCCGTTTCACTAACTGGGAACTCCCTGAGGGTAGGGGTTTCTGTCCACCTTGCTCACCACTGTATCTATAACCCATAGCAAGACTTCAATATACATGCTTAATGAATGAACAAATGCAGTCCCTCCTCCTGCTTCCTGGTAGGACTCCCTTTTTGCCCTGGGTACCCAGCCGTCTCTGCACAGCCATGACCTGGGTGCATGCTGCCCCTACCCTGACCCCACAGTGGCCTAGAGGTGTGAGGTGGGTACCTTTCCCATATTGTTATGCTTCAGTGAAAAGTTCAATTTAAAAAAAAAGTTAAACCAGGGGTGACTGGCAGAATAGTGGCTTTCCAGGATGCCCACATCCTAACCCCAGAACCTATATGTTTCCAATTATATGGGAGGGAGGAATTAACATTGCTAATCAGCTGACATTAAGAGAGAAATTATACTGGATTTTCTGAGTGGACTTGTGTAATCACAAAGGTCCTTAAATGTGGAAAAGAGGCAGAAGGGTCAGAGTCAGAGTGAATAAGATGTGAGACTTGACAAGCCCTCGCTGACTGTGAAGATGGACAAGGCTATAGCCAAGGAATGTGGGTGCCTCTAGAAGCTGAAAAATGCAAATAGATGGATTCTTAGCCAGGCACAGAGCCTCATGCCTGTAATCTCAACAGCTAAACTGAAAGGCCTTGGAAAGCGCAGTTGAAGAAATATGAACTGGGCTTATTGAAACCTGTTTGCATGCCTCTTCAACTGCTCTTTTCAAGTAATCTGAGAAACAGCTTTGAAGGGGACTTCTGATGCACGTAAACCACCCTCTTATGCTTTAGTAGTAAAATAATCACAAGAGGAGACACATCTTGTTATTAAATATGGTTGAGTTTTTTCTTAAAAATAGCAATTTAAGGTACTACTGGAATGATTATAGTATGTATATATATTAGTGTAAATTCTAAGACATAATTTTTCTACTGATAACTAGAAAATGATAATTTTCAATTAGAATTTACTTTTTACTTACTATTATTGTTGCTTCCCATTTGTAAATAACACTTGAATAATTATATTAACTAGCAAACTAGAATGTTGTCTGTGTTTTTATTCTTCATGCTCCATAAGATAATAATATTTTGATAATATACTTCAGCATTGAAAAATCTGTACAAATTATGGGTTATCATATAGCTTTCAAATTGAGTTGGCATCTGAAGGTTTAGGAATATCTTGTGCAGGTCATTTGACTATTTGCAATTAATTCCATTTTCCACCTTTACTCTGTAGTGTTAGGGACTAAATTCTGAAAATTGCATTTCCCAGGCTTCCTTGTCAACTGACTTCTAGCTATCTCAGCTAAGAGGACCCTCTTGCAGGAGTATATAGGGCAGGAAGAAGGAAGAAGACTAGGTATTTCTTTTTCTTTCTCTTTTGGGTGGCATCTTCAGCAGTGGCTACACCTACATTCATGGTTTTGCCAAACAATTCCTATCTTGTGATATCATCATTGTTGGATAGCCTGAGCTCTCAGGATATCAATAGCATTTGTCTTTGCCTTCTGTCTATGAGTACAGTAGACACTTCTTACTGTTGTTAATCTCTGTGTTGCCCCACTCTTTCTTATTTTTTCCCAGTCTCCCCTGTTTGGCCTTTTGGCTTTCCCACTAGTTGAGCAACTAGTTTCCTATAGTAAATTCCTTTTATTGAACTACCTGGCATGAGCTCTTTCACTGACCCGTTTTTGATTCATTCCTGAATGCTAAGGGCAAGAAACCTTTCTCATTGATTCCCTGGGGTTACTGTAAATGATGGGATTGGATCCTCACTCACCACCTTCTGCTTCCAATAGCTCAGGGCTATAGTAGTTGGCATGATTTGCTGAACCGTAGGAGAAGCTGTTTTTTTGTTTGTTTTGAGACAGAGTCTCACTCTGTCACCCAGGCTGCAGTGCAGTGTCGCTGAGGCTGGAGTGCAGTGGCGTGATCTCAGCTCACTGCAAGCTCTGCCTCTCGGGTTCATGCCATTCTCCTGTCTCTGCCTCCCGAGTAGCTGGGATTACAGGTGCCCTCCACCACACTCAGCTAATTTTTTGTATTTTTAGTAGAGACGGGATTTCACTGTGTTAGCCAGGATGGTCCGATCTCCTGACCTTGTGATCCACCCACCTTGGCCTCCCAAAGTGCTAGGATTACAGGTGTGAGCCACCGTGCCTGGCCAGGAGAAGCTCTGTTTTAATGGTCATAGTTGACACTAGTGGCTCAACCTTGCAATTTCCTTACCTAGGTCGTGCTTAATTATTTCATACCACCTTGGTGAATCATGTTCGTGACCAGTTTTTAACATTTTAAAATGGAGTTTATGTATACAGACTTAAGGGCTACACAGATTTTGGAAGGAGGATTCTGATCCCCTCACAGTATAAACAAAGCCACCAAAAGTTCGAACTGGTCGGGCCAATCGCAGCTCAGCAAAGCAGCTACAGCCAGACTGCATCTCTAGAATCCTCCTTTCTGGGCAGGGCATCTCTGAAAGAAAGGCAGAAGTCCCAGTTAGGGGCTTATAGATAAAACTCCCATCTCCCTTGGACAGAGCACCTGGGGGAAGGGGCGGCCGTGGGCGCAGCTTCGGCAGACTTAAACGTTCCTGCCTGCAGGTTCTGAAGAGAGCAGTGGATTCACCAGCACAGCGCTTGAGCTCTGCTAAGGGGCAGACTGCCTCCTCAAATAAGTTCCTGACCCCTGTGACTCCTGATGGGGAGAGACCTCCCATCAGGGGTCAACAGACACCTCATATAGGAGAGCTCCGTCTGGCATTTGGCAGGTGCCTCTCTGGGACGAAGCTTCCAGAGGAAAGAGCAAACAGCAATCTTAGCTGTTCTGCAGCCTCCGCTGGTGATACTCAGGCAAACGGGTCTGGAGTGGACCTCCAGCAGACTCCAGCAGACCTACAGCAAAGGGGCCTGACTTAAAAGGAAAACTAACAAACAGAAAGGAATAGCATCAACATAAACAAAAAGGATGTCCACACAACAGCTCCATCCAAAGGTCACCAATGTCAAAGACCAAAGGTAAATAAATACACAAAGATGAGGAAAAACCAGCATAAAAAGGCTAAAAATTCCAAAAACCAGAACACCTCTTCTCCTCCAAAGGATCACAACTCCTCACCATCAAGGGAACAAAACTAGACAGAAAATGAGTTTGATGAATTGACAGAAGTAGGCTTCAGAAGGTTTGTAATAACAAACTCCTCCGAGCTAAAGGAGCATGTTCTAACCCAATGCAAGGAAGCTAAGAATCTTGCAAAAAGGATAGAGGAATTGCTAAGTAGAATAATTAATTTAGAGAAGAACATAAATGACCTGGTGGAACTGAAAAACACAGGATGAGAACTCTGTGAAGCATACACCAGTGTCAATAGCTGAATTGATCAAGTGGAAGAAGGAATATCAGAGATTGAAGATCAACTTAATGAAATAAAAAAGCATGAAGACAATATTAGAGAAAAAGAATGAAAAGGAATGAACAAAGCCTCCAAGAAGCATGGGACTATGTGAAAACATCAAACCTATGTTTGATTGGTGTACCTGAAAGTGATAGGGAGAATGGAACCAAGTTGGAAAACACACTTCAGGATATTATCCAGGAGAAATTCCCAACCTAGCAAGACAGGCCAACATTCAAATTAGAAAATACAGAGAACACCACAAAGATACCCCTCAAGAAGAGCAACCCCAAGACACATAATCATCAGATTTACCAAGGTTGAAATGAAGGAAAAAATGTTAAGGGCAGCCAGAGAGAAAGGTTGGGTTACTCACAAAGGGAAGCCCATCAGACTAACAGTGGACTCTCTGCAGAAATCCTACAAGCCAGAACCAGAAGAGAGTGGGGACCAATATTCATCATTCTTAAAGAAAAGAATTTTTAACCCAGAATTTCATATCCAGTCAAACTAAGCTTCATAAGTGGAGGAGAAATAAAATCCTCTACAGATAAGAAAATGCTGAGAAATTTTGTCACCACCAGGCCTGCCTTACAAGAGCTCCTGAAGGAAGCACTAAATATGGAAAGTAAAAACCGGTACCAGCTACTGCAAAAACATACCGAATTGTAAAGACAATTGGCACTATGAAGAAACTGCATCAACTAACGAGCAAAATAACCAGGTAGCATCATAATGACAGGATCAGCCTCATACATAACAATGTTGACCTTAAGTGTAAATGGGCTAAATGTCTCAATTAAAAGACACAGACTGGAAAGTTGGATAAAGAGTCAAGACCCATCAGTGTGCTGTATTCGGGGGACCCATCTCACCTGCAAAGACACACATAGGCTCAAAATAAAGGGATGGAGGAATATTTACAAGAAACTGGATAGGAAAAAAAAGCAGGGGTTGTAATCCTAGTCTCTGATAAAACAGACTTTAAACCAACAATGATCAAAAAAGACAGAGAAGGGTAATACATAATGGTAAAGGGATCAATGAGATAAGAAGAGCTAACTATCCTAAATATATATGCACCCAATACAGGAGCACCCAGATTCATGAAGCAAGTTCTTAGAGACCTTACAAAGAGATGTAGCCTCCCACACAATAATAGTGGGAGCCTTTAACACCTCACTGTCAACATTAGACAGATCAACAGACAGAAAATTAACAAGGATATTCAGGACTTGAACTCAGCTCTTGACCAAGTGGACCTAATAGACATCAGCAGAACTCTCCACCCCAAATCAACAAAATATACATTCTTCTCATCTCCATATCACACTTGTTATAAAATTGACTACATAATTGGAAGTAAAACATTCCTCAGCAAATGCAAAAGAATGGAAATTATAACAAACATTCTCTCAAACCACAGTGTAATCAAATTAGAACTCAGGATTAAGAAACTCACTAAAAACTGCACAACTACATGGAAACTGAACAACCTGTTCATGAATGACTGCTGGGTAAATAATGAAATTAAAGCAGAAATAAATAAGTTCTTTGAAAGCAATGAGAACAAAGAGATAATGTACCAGAATCTCCGAGACACAGCTAAAGCAGCGTTTAGAGGGAAATTTATACCACTAAATGCCCACAGAAGAAAGTGGGAAAGATCTAAAATTAACACCTAACATAACAATTAAAAGAACTAGAGAATCAAGAGAAAACGAATTTAAAAGCTAACAGAAGACAAGAAATAACTAAGATCAGAGCAGAACTGAAGGAGACTGAGAAACAAAAAACCCTTCAATGAATCCAGGAACTGGTTTTTTGAAAAGATTAACAGAAAGGATAGACGTCTGTCCAGACTAATGAAGAAAAGTGAGAAGAATCAAATAGACACAATAATAAGTGATAAAGGGGATATCACCACTGATCCCACAGAAATACAAACTACCGTCTGAGAATACAATAAAAACTTATATGCAAATAAACTAGAAAATCTAGAAGAAATGGATAAATTCCTGGACACATACACCCTCCCAAGACTAAACCAGGAGGAAGTCGAATCCCTGAAGAGACCAATAAGAAGTTCTGAAGTTGAGGCAGTAATTAATAACATACCAACCAAAAAAAGCCTAGGAACAGACAGATTCACAGCCAAATTCTACCAGAGGTACAAAGAGGAGCTGGTACTATTCCTTCTGAAAGTATTCCAAACAATAGAAAAAGAAGGACTCATCCCTGACTCATTTTATGAGGCCAAATATTGGCTTATACCAAAACCTGGCAGAGACACAACAAAGAAAATTTCAGGCCAATATCCCTGATGAACATCGATCTGAAAATCCTCAATAAAATCCTAGCAAACTGAATCCAGCAGCACATCAAAAAGCTTATCTGCCACGATCTAGTCGGCTTCATTCCTGGGATGCAAGGCTGGTTCAACATATGCAAATTAATAAATGTAATTCATCACATAAACAGAACCAATGACAACAACCACAATTATCTCAATAGATGCAGAAAAGGCCTTCGATAAAATTCAACACTGCTTCATGCTAAAAACTCTGAATAAACCAGGTATTGATGGAACGTATATCGAAGTAATAAGAGCTATTTATGACAAACCCACAGCCAATATCATACTGAATGGGCAAATGCTGGAAGCATTCCCTTTGAAACCAGTATAAGACAAGGATGCCTTCTCTTACCACTCCTATTCAACATATTATTGGAAGTTCTGTCCAAGGCAATTAGGCAAGAGAAAGAAATAACGGGTATTCAAAGAGGAAGAGAGGAAGTCTAATTGTATCTATTTGCATGTGACATGATTGTATATTTAGAAAACCCCATTGTGTCAGCCCCAAGTCTCCTTAGTTTGCTGAAGCACCTTCAGCAAAGTCTCAGGATACAAAATCCATGTCCAAAAATCACAAGCATTCCTATACACCAATAATAGAGAGAGAGCCAAATCATGACTGAGCTCCCATTCACAATTGCTACAAAGAGAATAAAATACCTAGGAATACAACTTACAAGGGATATGAAGGACCTGTTCAGGGAGAACTACAAACCACTGCTCAAGGAAATGAGAGAGAACACATGGGAAAACATTCCATGCTCATGGATAGGAGGAATCAGTATTGTGAAAACGGCCATACTGCCCAAAGTAATTTATAGATTCAGTGCTATCCCCATCAAGCTACCATTGACTTTCTTCACAGAATTAGAAAAAACTACTTTAAATTTCATATGGAATCAAAAAAGAGCTCGCATAGCCAAGACAATCCTAAGCAAAAAGAACAAAGCTGGAGGCATCAAGCTACTTGACTTCAAACTATCTGACAAGGCTACAGTAACCAAAACAGCATGGTACTGGTACCAAAACAGATATACAGACCAATGGAACAGAACAGAGGCCTCAGAAATCACACTACACATCTACAACCATCTGATCTTTGACAAACCTGAGAAAAACAAGCAATGGGGAAAGGATTCTGCATTTAATAAATGGTGTTGGGAAAACTCGCTAGCCATATGCAGAAAACTGAAACTGGACCCCTTCCTTATACCTTATACAAAAATTGACTCAAGAAGGATTAAAGACTTAAATGTAAGACATAAAACCATACAAACCCTAGAAGAAAATCTAGGCAATACCATTCAGGACATAGACACGGGCAAAGACTTCATGACTAAAACACCAAAAGTAATGGCAACAAAAGTCAAGATTGACAAATGGGATCTATTTAAAGTAAAGAGCTTCTGCACAGCAAAAGAAACTATCATCAGAGTGAACAGGCAACCTACAAAATTGGAAAAAATTTTGCTTTCTCTCCATCTGATAAAGAATCTACAAAGAACTTAAACAAATTTACAAGAAAAAACAAAGAACCCTATCAAGAAGTGGGTGAAGGATATGAACGGACACCTCTTAAAAAGAGACACTTATGCAGCCAACTAATATATGAAAAAAAGCTCATCACCACTGGTCATTAGAGAAATGCAAATCAAAAACATAATGAGATACCATGTCATGCCAGTTAGAATGGTGATCATTAAAAAGTCTGGAGATAACATGCTGGAGAGGACATGGAGAAATAGGAACGCTTTTACACTGTTGGTGGGAGTGTAAATTAGTTCAACCATTGTGGAAGACAGTGTGGTGATTCCTCAAGGATCTAGAACCAGAAATATCACTGAACCCAGTAATCCCACTACTGGGTATATACCCAAAGGATTATAAGTCATTCTGCTGTAAAGACACATGCACACATATGTTTATTGCAACACTGTTCACAATAGCAAAGACTTGGAACTAACCCAAATGCCCATTAATGATAGACTGGATAAAGAAAACGTGGCACATATCCACCGTGAAATACTATGCAGCCATAAAAAATGATGAATTCATGTCCTTTGCAGGGATGTGGATGAAGCTGGAAACCATCATTCTTAGCACACTGACACAGGAAGAGAAAAGCAAACACTGCATCTTTTCACTCATTAGTGGGAGTTGAACAATGAGAACACATGGACACAGGGAGAGGATTGTAACACACCAGAGCCTGTTGGGGGAGTGGGGGCCTAGGGGAGGGATAGCATTGGGAGAAATACCTAATATACACGATGGGTTGATGGGTACATGAAACCACCATGGCACATGTATAACTGTGTAACAAACCTGCACGTTCTGCACATGTTTTCCAGAACTTAAATTATAATAATAATAAACAAGATTTAATTATGTGTGAGATGATTTTGGAAAGATTTCCAGTAAAAATGGAAATGTCACTATATAGCATTACGTCTTTATTTTTATAGTCTGGTTTGTATCCTCACCACTCCAACAAGATTGTTCTTTGAAGGGTTGCCAGGGTCATACTGATATAATTTAATAGTTTTGTCTTAGCTTTTGATTCCTGTGCAACCTGACATTTCTAATGATTGCTCTTACTATCTGATACTGTCTTGCCCTGGCAACTGTGATTACAACATCTTCATTCTCCCCCTGTCTCGGACTGATATATCTTGTTTTCCTCCACACATGACCTGTAAGGCATTTTCCAAGGTTCAACTTACCTATCTTTAATTTTTATAAATATTGAGTACATATCTAATAACTCATAATCCATCCATCTACCCATCCATCCATCCATAAAGAATTATTATTGTGCTTATTAAATATCCTGAATCCATTAATTTATTTTCTGTCTGCCTCCCTTATTCAAACAATTAACATATGTTGCTCTGGCTTCCTTTCACTCAAGTTTCTTCTCCCTCATTATCTATTCTTTACATAGTACCCAGAAAGATTCTTTAAAATTCAAATCACATCTCATTCTTTCCCTACTTAATACCTTCATTGGCTTCCCATCAGAGTTAGCATATAATGCCGACTTCTTATCCTGACTACAAAGTGATCAGTGACTACTTGGTCTGACCCTTGACTACTTTTCTGACTTCAGCTCATGACATTCTTACTTTTCCCAATAATGCTGTAGCCATAGTGACTTTCTGCCTGTTCCCAGAGCAGGCCATATTTGTTCTTTAGGCTGTTTGATTCAGCCAATTTTTTTTTTCTAGAATTCTGACCACCCCCTATACCATCTTTACTTTTTGGTATTCAGATTTCAGGTTAAATATTGCTTCCTCAGAGATACCTTCTGTGATGATCCAAAGCAGCTACCCAGTTTCTCTATTATAGCATTTTGTTTTCATATGCTACTTGCTTTTTTGTTTATCTGCCTTTCTTATGATAAAAATAGTTACTTTGACTATTTGCTCTATCTCCAGAGCCTAACGTAGAGTAGGCATTCAATAATTATTTGTTAAATGGGTGAATGCAATTATGTGCAGATACTGAAGGTACAAAGATAATAGTAGTAATGACTTTTTTTTGCTGCATTGGTTATTAGCCTTTCTTAGGTAACAGGCATCTGTTCATAAGAATCTAATGAAAGCTATGAACTCTCTTCCAATAAAAATACAATTATGCCCGTATTATAACATTTTGTCTAAACATTAGAAGCTTGTTTGATTTATTGAGTACTTACTCTTTGTTAGACACTTTACTAGTGTCCCCCCTCCTCCTTTAGAAACGATGAAATACAGTTTCATTAAGTATCTCTACATAATTAAGCCCTGGTAAAATGCTTCTCAGAGCTATATGTGGTCAAGAACCAACTTTATTTCTCCCCAATCTGTCATGGCTCTCTATGTAATCCTACTGTGCATGACTTGTATGATGCTCATGCCATGTGCAATTTGCCACATAAGTTTGCCAACATTTAAATTTATTTACACCCTATTCAACTAGATAAGTACACCAATTATGAGTTTGGATGTCAAATGACTGTGAAAGTATCATACTGTACTTGCCTGGGAGCAGTGTATAACAAACGAATTTGCAGACCAGCATCAATTTATGGACCAAATTTTGAATAACACTGCCTTGGAAAGTATCATCAGCCTTGAACTCTCTTCAAGGTAGTGATTCTATATTTTAAACTATCTGATTGTGTCCATAGCCAGATGTGTATTGGTAGTTTAAAATGGACAGCTCCCCAAACCAAACTTCTGTTTTAACTTCAAAACAGAAGAACCCTTTTGACCTTAAAACTTTTTTTAATTTCAAAAATTCTAATAGTTTTCTAGTCATTCTAGAGTCATCTTTTGCTTTTCTTTACCACCCCATCTAATTGCTTATTAAATCTTATTTCTCCATCTTAGTGTTTTCCACTGATTTTTTATTATTACTCTACTTTTTGGATACTTTTTCCTAGTGCCCCAGCTCCCTGAAATTTCAATGCTACTGATATATTGCATATCTCTTTAGGTGCTGTGATCTTTCAGAGGGCAATGAATCATTGTAATAGTCTAAAATTTTTTGCTCCAAATGAAAGCGCCCCCATTGAGAATTCATACTCTACCTGTATTATCTTTCTCATTTTATTCTACTAACCAATATCAAATCCGTATTGTTTTTAACGTTAATTATGATACTTTCTTTGTTTGGTATGTTCTTTTTCACATTTTTATTGAAATCTATGCTCAAAGTCTGTACCCAAACTTACTTTCTCCTATGATCTCTGCAGCTGTATATGGCTTTTCCTTCTTCCAGTTTACAATTTCAGTTTTACTAATATTTCTTTTGTGGAACATAGCTTTTCACTGTGCCTGCAAGCATAAACTCCTCGAGGGCAGAAACCATGATTTCTTTTCTTTTCTTGCAATGGCTAGCTCTTAACAGGTGCACAAAACATCCATGGATAAATGAATAAATGACAATTGCTTCAACATAAAATTGTGGGTCCTAAAATAATTGGCAAGTTTACACTCACCCTAAAGCCCTTATTATTTCATGGATGAGTAAAAACAATTTTCTATAGTCTTCTCTTCTCCTATTTCTGCCTTCTTTGTCTATACAGGGATAGAGTTATTATATAAGATGATATCATGAAAACCTGATATGGTTCCTTGCTTTGTCATCAACTCATTCTCATATTTAGGTATTAGATATCCTAAAGGAGCTGGGTGTAGATGGATTAACTTGACTCAGTGCCTTCATCTTAGTCTTCGTTTTGTCACTCTGTTCATAATTTACATATCAATCACAGAAGGTTTGTATTTGAAGTGTCCCTTAAATATGGCAGAACATACTTGTTTAAAACAAATGTGTTGCAAGAATGTCTCATAGGGCAGATTTCATTGCCACATTTAGAAGCAAATGCTCATACCCATATGTACTAGTTAATTCCTTCCCAATATGTTTTGCTTGTTTTTTAAAAAAACCTTCCTGTGCACTAAACTTCAATTACAGAGGGTTTTTGTTTTGTATTAATTTTTATAATTTTTCCTGAAGAGTGCTTCAACACAGGAAAAAAACAACTTTTTAAACTTATCAATTTATACAAATATTAAAATTGTTTTAGAATATTATCTAAATTACTCTTCATTTTTAATTTATTAGTATTTAAAGTTATTATATGGAAAATCATGTAGCTAGTGGAATCCTAGCTTTGGAAACAAACAGTTCTGGTTGTGAGTTTTGGTTTTATTATTTACTATCTGGGTGGCCTTGTTTGAGTTATTTAGTATATTCATCAGGGTTCTCCAGAGAAACAGAACCAAAAAGGTGTGTGTGTGTGTGTGTGTGTGTGTGTGTGTGTGTGTGTGTAGATTTATTTTAAGGAATTGGCTCACATGTTTATGAAAGGTGGCAAGTCCAGAATCTGCAGAGTGGGCCAGCAGGTTAGAGATCCAGGGAAGAGCCAGTGCCGCAGTTGGTCTGAAGGCCATCTGCTGGCAGAATTTCCTGTTATTCAAGGAGGTCAGTCTTTGGTTCTATTCAACCCCTCAACTGCTTGGATGAGGTCTACCCACATTATGGAGGGCAATCTGCTTTAATCAAAATCTGTTAATTTAAATGTTAATCTCATCCAAAAACACCATCACAGAGACATCCGGAGTAAAGATTTGATCACGTATCTTGGCACGGTGACCCAGCTAAATTGACACATACAATTACCCATCACATTTAGCCTTTCTAAACTTCTGTTTTCTCATTTTAAAATATGTGGAATAATGAGCTGTCTTGTAGAATGGTTGTGAAAATTACATAAGGTTATGTATCAAATGCCTATTACATAGTAGGCACTTGATAAATGTTAACAACATAAATTTTTTTGTCCCCTTCCTCCTCCTTCTTATGTCCTATTCCTTCTTCTTCCTGTTTTCATGGAATTAAAATAAGACCCATGATTGTTTAGTGCATGATGCAGAATATTCATGTATGCTTTAAAATACATCACAGAAGAGGGCATATTATTTAGAAAAACAAAAGAAAATGACAGTTTTTTTTTTAATCAGTAAAGAAGATAGAGTCAGTTAGAACCATTCAGTGTTTTGAAAACCATGTATTGAGTTGCTCACCATATTCTATCTGGGTCTTGCTTAGGAAGCTGTAACAGGTTGGGTGACTTATCAGGGTGGTTACTTACTGGCAGAGCAAATAAGAGAGGCTCTATTATGAGTGGAGAAAAAAAAATCTACGGAGTAGTATGGAGTGAAAATCAACAGAAACAAACCAAAAAATAGTAATAGCTCAGATTCAGAAGAGGATGAATCAGATAAGAATCTTCAGTGCGTCCTCATTGTTTATTAAATGAAGCCCAAGCATCTTATCATAGCATTTAGCACTTTCCATGACTTTACCCACTACCAACTTTTCCAGACATTTTTCCTAGCCCTCTTTGCCTTAGTTTTAGAGTATATTTACACGGTTTTAGTTCTTCACATATGTGGTGTAATTTTATGCTTCCTTGCTTTAGTTTATATGATTATCTTTGTCTTAAAAGCCATTCCTACCTTTCTTTCTCTGGCTTATTTGCATTTATCCTTCAAGATAGCTCAGTTATCTAACCGGGAAGCCTTCTCTGAAGCCCTAGGTCTGTTTAAGTGAATGGTTTCATTGCTTCTGAAACCATAGGTTTGTTTAAGTGAATAGCTTCTATTGCTTCTAAACTTTTCATTATCAATCATTTCTTTGTTGATGTGCCTTCCCTTGTGATTCAAATGCCATATCTCATTCATTTGACAAACCCTGAGGCTCAAACACAGAGCTTAGCATTGTTAGTAAACATTTATTAACTGTAATGCAGGAATCTTTACCTTGGACAGAGGTTGCTTGTATAACCCAGTTGTCAGCCCAAGAACCATATCCTGTACTTCTCTATATATCTTCATTTTGACTCTCAGTTCCTCTTTTGTTAGGATTCTTGGAGAGCTGCAGCTGTCCACTTTCAGGTGATGTCTACATATTGTGCAGAACCACCTGAGAACCAGGCCCTAGTCTTCTCTCCCTCTGTCAGCTGGTCATAGGGAACTAGCGTTCTTCCTCTGTAGGTACCCTGCAAAGCCATTTATTACTGAGGATTGGCAGGGAGCACCTCTTCCTCCCACCATTCCTGGAAACTTTGACTTCTCTTTCCCAATGTATAGGATGTTTTTCGCTCCCAGTGGAACTCTGCTGTTTCTACTAGCATAATCCTAGCTAAGGTCAGGAAAGGAAGTGTTGGGGGCAACATTTTCTTTTTTATTGCCATGCAAACCTCCCATGAGGTAAGAGAGCTCAGAGAGCCTAGAGAAGAGTGTGTATGGTGTGCGTGGGAGGCAGGGGAATAAATGTTCAATGTTGGAAAAAATAGAATGTAGGATATCATTTACCAGCACAGATTAACATCTCAATAAATTATCCTATGAAACAGTTCATTGTTAGTCTGGCATTTTTTTTTTCTTGTACACGGATTGGTATTGCCTAGGAATCAGAAGACCTGACACTTATCTATGTGGTCTAGGGAAAAATCACCTAACTTCTCTGAATGTGTTGTCTCACCACTAAAAGGAATAATGAACCCTGTCCTGCTTAGTTGACAATATTTCTGTTTCACACAATTAATAGAAGATAGCGGAAGTGTTCTGTAAGTTGCTAATATACTACCAAATAAAAAGAGTTTTGGTATTGTGAATGCATGGCAAGAGAGAAATGTCTCAGTATGTTTTAAGTCATGGTAGCCAAATTATATTACAATAACAAACACCTTTTTGGAAAAGTCACAAATAATTTCCACTTATATTGCATTGGACAAAATGTGTCATATGGCCACGTCTATTTTCAAGGGGCCAAAAAGTGAAATTCTCCCCTGTGCCCTGGAAGTGAACAGAATAAATATGGCCAGAGAAGTATTGATCATCTATCAATATGTCAGGAAACATTATATACTTTATCTCTAATTCTCCTAAGAATCCCATGAAATTGGCATTATTTTTCTAATATTTCAGATGAGGAAATATTAGAGGCTCAAAGATGAGTAATTGTTAGTAAATGATAGAGCTGGGATTTGACTTTAGTGTGTGTGACTCAAAGGCCTCGACTCTTTCCACTGTGTCACTCATTTCCTTGTCCCTGCAGTTTTGCTAGCCACAGATGACTTGGAATGGAAGATTTAAGTTGAGGTTAATATTATCTATTTGTCAAAAGTAATAATAAATAATAGGAGTGTTACAAGCTCGCAGCTCTTACATCTGGGTCTTGTTCTTTCCATTCTGTATCATGAAGGTAATTGGTGCTGTGTTTTGGGGATTGAATGTTTTATATGTATACCACACACACACCATATACATATACACATATCATATTGGTTCTTTTAATCTATGGAATCCTGAGTAATGTGATTATCCCAGCAGTCTGGGATGCCAAGGCAGGAGGATCACCTGAGCCCAGGAGTTCAAGACTGGTCTGGGAAACATAGGGAGACTCTAACTCTACAAAAATTTTAAAAAACATTGCAGGGCATCATGGCATGCACCTATAATTCCAGCTACTTGGGAGCTGAGGTTGGAAGATTGCTTGAGCCTGGAAGATTGAGGCTGCAGTGGGTCATGATGGTGCCACTGCACTCCAGCCTGAGTGACAGAGCAAGACCAAGACCTCATCTCCAAAAAAAAAAACACCAACATGTGATTATGAAATTCAACAACAAAGGTGAACTGTTCTTTAAAGGAAAGGCTCATACTCAATTCTTCTTTTAGTCATCATTTTATTGAGGATCCTTAATGGAATCTTTACAATGACATTTACACGTTGTCTTATGTGGATATTAAGTAGTTGTTACCACCAGGAAGCTAAGTGACCAAATGTTTAATTTTTTTTTTTCTGAAAATGCTTGCTGCTAGTGTGGATCAATGTCATTGCATTTTTAGCAACATTTGGCTTACTTACCTAAAACAACATTTGGCTTACCTTACCTAAAACAAGTTACAAAAAATTAAGAACAGAAAGATTGATTTTTTCTAAGTTTTATAGTTTCTCCTGACAACTTCTCTGCAATCCCAGGCATAGATTAATGAATGGCACATGCACAAAGTGATATCAGCTCACATATATGACATTACTCGGATGTCTCAAATCCGGAAAAAGCATATGAATGATTTATGGAATTGATATTAATCTCTTTCCAGTAAATGCATTACTTTAGTTACATGGGAAATTGATGTGACTACTCTAATGCCAAATTAATTTCTTTCTTGCTGGATCAGCATTACAAATGGGATTAGATGTTAGCCTTTTACATATCTAAACAGGGTAAAATATGGAAAGCAATCTTATAAGTAAAATTTGGATGCCATTGCTGATGGGAAGAATATACACCTTTTCTTTCTTTGTATGTTTTCTTCTTTCTCAGATTTGTGTATCCAAAGGTATAGGATCATATTTAAAGTATAGCTTAATATTACTTAGGAATAGAATAACTATAATTTAGTCTCAATATTTAACACAGGATTATAAATAACAGTATTGCGAATGAGAATTATGTGTTATTAAAAAACCCTGAAATCTTAAAGAAGATGACTATTTTTCAAGGAAAATTTTACCCCATAATTCTTAACGACATTAATAAACGACAGTATTTTTAACTTATAGTGCATAAAGGAAACTGGAAACTTATTAGGCAATCTCTTCTTCCATGTATATGCCTGGGCCTGCATGATCTATAGTCTCCTTGTTCCTGAGTACTTTATATTCCATTCCCTGCCCTTCAGGTCAACTTTTTTTTAAAGGTTTTTAGTTTCTGTTTCAAGCTTGCTGAGTGTTCACTTGCTTGCCATAGGGTTGACTGGCCTGTTCAACATACTCTAACAAACTCAGTCTTGTATTTTAATTCCAAATTATTGGAAGGAAAATACAATTTTCTCAGTTTGGGTCTGGTCAACTGTAACCAAAGAGAGTGGTCATTGTGTGTATAGGGCTGCCTCTTCAGGGAGGTGGGTAGGTTACATTCTCTAAGAGGCTGTGAGTGGAGGAGAAGTGATGGACATCTCTAATATAGTTGGGTTTCGTGTTTGCAAAGGTTCCTCCAGTTTGACCAATCTATGATTTTGTGAGCAGCTCCCATCTTAGACCTTTACCTTTCTCATCCTGGCTTCCAGCAGTTAAATCTGCTACTGATGGGTTTTGACTTCCATCCCAGTCTGCCTCATCTCTGAGCCATTCTTGACCAGAGCATAATGTCTATGAGCAGTATCAGAGATGCTGCCAATTAGTCTTGTTATGTAATGTACAAGAGACAAACCCTTGTCACTAGTCTATAAGTTGTTATACTTCCTGCATTATTTTTATTGGTATTGTCTGTAAAAATGAGTTCTTTCTTGATACCCTCTTTTCTGTGCCAAAGTCTTACTCATCACTCAGCTTAGAATATTAGAATTAGTATCTTTTCAACTGTAGGTTATTGCCTGAACCCTTGCCCTCTAGATATGAATCTGGTCTGGGAGGTCTAATTTTCACCATGTCTATACTCATATCTACTTTTCATTTTTACCAATCACTGGATAAAATCCAGATATGAATAGACATATTTCCTTGGACAACTACATGACAAATATGCTTGGTCTACATTATTGTGTATGCCCATTACCTAGAGCTTTTGGAAACTTTTCCAGCTTAAATCATGTCTGAGCATCCTGTGCTTTTTGGACACTGTGCTTCAGACTTTCTGGCCATCTTGCTGGGGTCACTCTCATCGGATCCAGTTCTGAATCCTGAAAGCATACTCTAATTATGATGGTATTATTCTGGTTGTATATGTAAACTGGTACTGGTGAGAGTTAAGGGTGGTAATGATAAGAGCTGAGCATGGTGCCTCAGGTAGTTTCAATGACCCAGGAGACTCAGGCAGAAGGACCGCTTGAATCCAGGAGTTTGAGACCAGCCTGGGCAACATAGCAAGACCCCATCTCTTAAAAAATACATAGCCAGGCATGGTGGCTTATGCCTGTAAACCCCAGTGACTTGGGAGGCTGAGGCGGGAGGATTGCTTCAGCCTAGGAGCTTGAGGCTGCAGCGAGTCGTGATCCTGCCATTGCAATACATCCTGGGCAACAGAGTAAGACCTCCCACTAAAAAAAAAAAACGATGGTAATGATTGAAATTAGGTGAGTGTTTCCCTACCTAAGAAGCAGCTACTTTTGTCAAAAGATTTGAATAGACATTTCTCAAAAGAAGACATACAAATGGCAAACAGGCATATGAAAAGGTATTCAATATCATTGATCATCAGAGAAATGCAAAGCAAAACTGTAATGAAATATCATCTTACCCTAGTTAAAATGGCTCATATCCAAAAGACAGGCAATAGTAAATGCTGGTGAGAATGTGGAAGAAAGGGACCCCCTCATATACTGTTAATGCAAATGTAAATTAGTACAACAACTATAGAGAACAGTTTGGAGTTAAGTTAATGAAAATAGAGCTACCATATGATCCAGCAACACTGCTAGGTATATACCCCAAAGAGAGGGAATCAGTATATCAAAAGGGTATCTGCACTACCATATTTGTTGCAGCACTGTTCATAATAGCCAAGATTTGGAAGCAATGTAAGTGTCCATCAACAGATGAATGGATAAAGAAAATGTGGCATGTATACATGATGGAGTACTATTCAACCATAAAAAGAATGAGATCCTGTCATTTGCAACAACATGGAACTGAAAGTCAATGTGTTAAGTGAAATAACCCAGGCACAGAAAGACAAACATCTCATGTTCTTGGTTATTTGTAGGATCTAAAAATCAAAATAATTGAAGTCATGAAGTTAGAGAGTAGAAGAATGTTTAGCTGAGGCTGGGAAGGGTAGTGGAGGGTTAGGGTCAGTGAGGCTGATTAAGGGTATAAAAAATAGTTAAAAAGAATGAGTAAGACCTAGTAGTTGATAGCCCAATAGGGTGAGTATAGTCAATAATAACTTTGTTGTACATTTTAAAATTTGATTGTTTGTAACACAAGGGATAAATGCTTGAGGGGATGAATACTCCATTTTCTGTGATGTGATTTTTACACATTGCATTGCATGCCTCTATCAAAACATCTCATGCACCTCATAAATATATATACCTACTATGTTCCCACAAAAAATAAAAATTAAAATTAATGGCTACTTTTCAAATTTTTACACCGTTTGTTTCTATGCAGAATTTTGAGCTGTGATTTCTGCCATTTATTTCCTATTCCAGGTGTCTTGGTAGCACTAGACCTAGATATTCCTTCAATGATTTTATATCTGTTGGTCTTATATAGTATTTGTACAACACTGCATTGAACCCTAGGGTACACGTGAGATGGGAGGAATGGGAAAATATATACTTGACACAGTGTTTGCCTTCAGAAAAGCTGGAAACCTAGTTAAAGATGCAGCACATATTCATCAATAATACATGGGAGTGAATCAAGCAAGGGAGAGAAGAAGGGTTGAATCTTCACTCATTAATTTATTACTCAAATATTTATAGCGCATCTCCTGAGTCAGATTCTCTCCTAGCCAGTGGGAACTCAGAGGTAACTAAGACAGGATCCTTTCTCTCAGGGAACTCACAATGTGATAGTGGATACAAGTAAGTACATTTAAGAGCTGTAGGGGCTGATAGTGTTCAAGGCAGTGTCATCTGTCTGCTGCCTGTACCTTAAATACAGTACTCATGTTCTCACCTCAGAGCTTTTGAACTTCTTCTGCCTCGAATACTCTTACATGATATATAGATACTTATATGGTACATTTCTCATGTCATTCCCATCTCTGCTGAAATGTCATTTTATTAGGGAGGTCTTTGCTGGCTACACAATTAATACAGTACTGTATTAGTCAGTTCTCATGCTGCTGATAAGGACATACCCAAAACTGGGCAATTTATAATGGACTCATGGTTCCACATGGCTGGGGAGGCCTCATGATCATGGTGGAAGGCGAAAGAGGAGCAAAGGCATTTCTTACATGGCAGAAGGCAAGAAAGCATGTGCAGGGGAACTGCCCTTTATAAAACCATCAGATCTCATGAAACGTATTCACTCTTATGAGAACAGGATGGGAAAGACCTGCCCCCATGATTCAATTACCTCCCACTCGGTGCCTCCCATAACATGTAAGGATTATGGGAGCTACAATTCAAGATGAGATTTGGGTGGGGACACAGCCATACCATATCAAGTACTCTCTTTCTGTATCCCCTATCTCTGTTACTTTGTTTTATTCTTAGCACTTATCATCACCAGACCTGTTATATATTTATTTTCTTATTATAAATCTACATCCTCTGGAATGTAAGCTCCATGAGAATAGGATTGTGTTTATTGAGTACTTTATATCCCCAGCACCTAGTACAGTGTTTTGTACATAATGGGTGCTTAAAAAATACTTACTGATTACATAAGTGAATAAATGAATGCATGAAGAATGAATGAGCGAGTCTGTATAGGGTATTACAGAGTCACCAAGGAGGGAGTGGCCATGTTTACCTGGGGACAAAGACTGGTGTCAGGAGATGAAGGCTAAGAATAGAGGATATTGGAGTAGAGATTATTTTGCCACATGCGATTAACATGTCTTTGCAGAGGCATAGATTGATGACAATATTTCAGAGTTTGTAGCAGGAGAATGTCTTAAGCAAGGGCTGCTTTTAAATTCTATCATAGTGATGTGGCATTCTATCTTAATACAATTTTTAATGTTTTTCTTAATATTGTCATATTGTTTTTAATGCTTCTGCCTACTAGTGGTATAGTGAGGAGTCTTTCACTGAGTTGTGGGTTTCTTGAGGTGGACTGGGCTCAGAGTTGTTTTGTGTGTTATCAGAACCTGGCACAGTGGTTATGGGTTGCTTTGTCAGTAAGATATTCTTTTTTAGTAGCAATTAATTGGACTTTCCTTCAAGCTGGAACATTCTAGAATTCTGTGATTCTCCCTTAGCCTGCCACTTCTACAGGTATTGTTTAAGTTTCTTGCAGGTGATGTGCTTTTTAGTCCATTAAATCTTATAGCTCTGGCTTCTTTCCCATATCTTTAATCTGGGATATTTATATATCTACTTCAATCATTGCACTACAGTGATTTAGTTACATGTAGGTCTCTTCAGTGAGACTTTGAACTGTTGGGACAAGACTTCTCTTGGATTCTCTTTCTCATAGTGTGACTTAGTATAGTCCCTGGCACATAATAGTTCTGCAGTAAATGTTTGCAGAATAATGACTAGAAAATTGATGATACCAAAGGTAGAAAATTAACAGTTATCAAGGAAACCCAGGAGAAGGAGAAAGGGTGACTTGTGACAGGGTTTTGCGTAACACTGTGGTGGGCGTTAGTGGTCAACATTTCTAGAATGACCAGCTAGTCCAGTGTTCCTTCCTCTAACATAATTGTTCATAGATTATGTGGAGAAACCCATGAAGGAATTTATATCCCTTTCTTCTAGCCAAGCACCTTTATGTCAGTCAGTGTTTGTTAGGTGGGAAGAATGTAGATAAATGGAACTGGCTCTTTTTTGATGTATATAGGTAAATATGAGTGTGCAATCAAAGTATAACATCTATTTGTCTCCAAATGTACAAGTCCATATATACAGCCTTGTCACTCCCATTCTTAAAAGCCCCAGAGTGTAGGTGTTGGAAGAAATCATGCTCAGAGGGATTCCTATGGATATTTCTCCCTTTTGTTCCACCTTGGAAGCATTGCTTTACCCAAACAATTGGAGTTTAACAAATGCTATGACTGTTTTAATTTTAGCACTAAGCCAGAGGGGGAATGATTAGATTTGTAAGCAGCACAATGAATGTATTTGTGCTTTGTCTATGTCTATAATTTTCTATTTTTTCTTAAGAATTTTAGTTTTCTCATTGAGTCTTCATTAATTCACTTGACAAATACATATTGATCATTCATTATGTGCAATGATTGCTTATGTACAAGGCTTAAATACTTAATAACAACCAAAACAGAAAACAAAAATTTTTTCGAATGAGTACTTTTGTACCTAGCACTGTGGCATGTAACACTGTGG
This sequence comes from Mandrillus leucophaeus, assembly GCF_000951045.1. Classification (NCBI taxonomy): domain Eukaryota; kingdom Metazoa; phylum Chordata; class Mammalia; order Primates; family Cercopithecidae; genus Mandrillus; species Mandrillus leucophaeus. The sequence goes on along the minus strand of NW_012100677.1, from coordinate 89,112 downwards.
AGGCAACATGATGTAGGGGGAAGAAAATATACCTTGGAATTAGATGGTTCTGGATTCTGATTTACCTTTGTCTTTTGCTGACTCTGTTTTTTGATAAAGTATTTAGATTTTGTGGACCTTGTTTCTCTAATTTGTAAAATTGACAAAATTGAGGACGAGATAAAGTGCTATGTAATTTGTCTAGTAATATATGGTGAATATTGGCTGGACATGGTGGCTCATGCTTGTAATTCCAGCACTTTGGGAGGCTGATGTGGGAGGACTGCTTGAGCCCAGGAGTTTGAGACCAGCCTAGGCAACATAGCAAGACCCTATCGCTAAAAAATTTTTAATAATATGGTGAATATCATTATAATAATTGCCTACCAAACAGATAAACTGTAAAGTTCCTCATATTAGGATAAAAGTACCTAGAGGCATTACTATTATTAGTCCTTATCCTTAGGGATTTTGTCTTCTATTAATAGTTGGGTAGATAAGATACTTATAAAGTCTAAGTAACAAAAATTGTTGAACTTGGTAAGTATCCAAGAAAACCATTCTCTTTCATAGAAATTTTACAAATAAAGCTGTATAAATTGTCAATTAAGTGCTATAAATAACAAGTGTTGTAGATATGCAGGAATGGATGAAATGCAAACTGGAATCCTCATGACCTGCAACCCCAGATGATTCTGATTCAGGAAGTCTGCAGAGCACCCTTTGGAACACCCTTTTCCAAAGGATCCAGTCCAACGTAGTAGTTCTTAGATAAAAGTGGTGATAAAACACATCATTTTACCTCATGATTATTTACCTCTCTTTTATGTGATGAAAGTTTGAATTTTGTGAAAGTCCGTTTTTAGTATAGATATCTAGGTTTCAGACCTTGAAGTCCTTCTCCCACTTAACTCTTTTCTCTTATTTTCACTACCTTAAGTAAAAAAGTAATCAAGTCCTGCTGGTTTAATTGCCTATATATTTCATACTGTGCCACCCTTTCTGTGACTACTATGATTGTCTTAGTTCAGGCCGCTGTGACTATTTCGGTAATTTCCTAATTTAGCTTGCTACCTCAGGCGTCTACCTTTTTAATATGTTGTATATGTTTTTGCTCAAGTCATCTTCCTGAAGCATAGCTTTAATCATATTACTTTCTGCTAAAAAACTTTCAGTAACTTCCCAATGCCTTGTAAATGAATTGAAACTTCCTCAACATGTCACTTAAGAGCCTTTAGGTTGGACTTAACCTATCTTTGTATTCTTCCTTTGTTTCACTCTGCTATATTTACCCAGTATTCTAGTCAATCTGAAGTATTCACTATACATGAAACATGGTTTTTGCTGTTCTTCTTTTTCATTATTCTTTTGTTTTAGATATGCCTTCTTTATATGGCCTTCTCCAGTACCCCCCCATTAACATCAAGTCTTCACCTTATGATAAAAAAATTAATCATTTAAGATCTATTTCAAATGTCATTTTATCCATAAAAACTTTCCGGAAATTTATAATTAGATGTGTGGTATCTCCCTGTACTAAAACAATTGTTTAAACTGTTCTTTTAGCATATAATATTCTACTTTCTAGTATAGTTACTTTTTCCTAGAATGTAATAGGCCCTTTAATGACATACATTATTTCTTACACCTCTTTTTACTTCCCTGATGGATTTGGAATACAGTCCTGTATCTAGTAGTAAGTTATAGATATAAGGGAAGGCACTTTGGAGTCCCAGAGATTTCAGTTCAAATTCTATCTCTGCTGTTTACTGGTTGTGTGACTTTGTGTCTGGTACTTAGCTGAGCCTCAGTTTCCTCAACTGGAAGGAAAACCTTCACCTAACCTTATAGGGAGGAAAGTGGTAACCTTATAGGGAGGAAAAGGGAGGAAAGTGGTAAAGATCAATTGTTGTATGATATGTAAAGCATCTGGAACAAAATAGGTTTACATTGAATGATAATTATGATTGTTTTAGAGGCAGATAAATATTTTTTAATGGAACTGAAAGTAGCCACTGGGAAAGTAAATAATTAATGTGGAGTGGGAAGGTATTATTGGAGATAGCTAATCCACTAAATAGACAGATGTTTGAAAAATTACAGGGTTTATATAGCAAATTTTCTAGTATTTTAAAATTTAGGCAGAAATTTCATTATAACTTCCCAGCAGCAGTACTTGAGATAGATAAGGTTGAAGCCTTGATTGTTTACAGCATTTTGTCTGGTTATTATCCTTTCTTTATATAAATTTCTCTATCACACATGGGGAGTTTGAAGCTGGTATTAATTTTGCATTATTTATATGAAGTCATTTTTTATTGTGGTAAGAACACTTAACATGAGACTTACCCTTGTAACATATTTTTAAATGTGCAATACAGTATTATTAGCTATAGATATAATGTTGTACAGCAGGATATCATTTGGTTTTGACAATAAACTATTTGATTACAGCAGTTAGGTGTTAGAAAATATGTTGCACTACTCCTTTTATCATTTGGTTTATAGACCTGTAAGTTCATAGTTCTGCTATAGTAGTTTTACCAACTCTTTATTAGAGACTGCATTCCAATAGCACTGGTGTTATCCAGAACATCATTTTTGGTCTCTTAAGAATGGTGGGAATTGAACAATGAGAACATTTGGACACAGTGTGGGGATCATCACACACCAGGGCCTGTCATGGCATGGCGGGAGGAGGGAAGGGGGAGGGATAGCATTAGGAGAAATACCTAATGTAAATGATGAGTTAATGGGTGCAGCACACCAACATGGCACACATATACATATGTAACAAACCTGCACATTGTGCACATGTACCCTAGAACTTAAAGTATAATACTAAAAGAAAAAAAAAAGAATGTAAATGGATGCTACAAGGGAAGAATTCTCCTGTGTAGTTGAAAACCAATTGCAATAAAAATGTAATATTCAATAGTACTATTCAATTGGTAGCACATAACTCCATATTTACACTGATTTTCTTCAATTGCCTAACCGCCTAGTAGGTTCAGATTTTTCCATGTTAATTTTGATTTAGTATTTTTATTTCTGAAAGCAAACAGGGAACAAACCATATATTATCGCTGCATGTTTTTTTCAGAAGCTAGTGAGAACCTCAGAATCTATAACAATGAAATAATGTGAGGGTAAATTACCGTAATATACAAGGGGATTTCATATCCTAGCAATCTTCTACAGACTGCTAACTTGAATCATACCCATGTGCAAATTATCTATATACTATGATGTCAGAAACATAAATTAGTTCCTGCTATGTTAGGAACAGGGCATTTTTCTGATATATTCAACATGCTTTTTCTCCTAATATTTGTAAGTGTTTAGGAATAGTAAGTTATCTTATGCTAGGCAAGTGATATTCTTAAACTGATAATTCATTGGTTAAATTATGTCCTCATGTTCAGAACAGAAATATAAAAAGAGTGTCACACATATATGTATATACTAATTTTTATAATTGTAATAGTAATTGAGAAAAACTTGAGGGGATATAATCTATTATATTTATTAACTGACTTCATGAATTGTAGCTAAATTCAGCTCTGTGCATTTATGAAGTAAGTTGTCTCAGAGGCACCCCAGAGTCACTGTGCATCAAACTTTGTAGTCTTTTCAACGTTGAACCTCCTCCTGTCTTCTCCTCCTGTCTTCCCTTTGTGAATCTATAGACATCCTCATCCACCCTGTCACTCAAACAAGAAATCCAAATTATAATCTCTTCAAGGCTGTGTGGCTGATGAGTAATATACAGTCAACAAATAAAGAAAATAGAAGCAATTGGAAGAGAGTTTCCAAAAATTTCTGTCACCATATTCACCAGCTTCTTTGCATCTGTGCCTTTTACTACTTCTTTCCATCTCTTACTGGAGGAACTGTTTGTGTTCTTATCTGAGGGTAATCTCTCCATTTGCACATTACATGTTGCTGTAGTCTGTTTAGGTTGCTATAACAAAGTACCATAAACTGGGTACCTTTTAAAACACAGTTCTGGAGATTGAAAAATCCTAGATTAAGGCATTGGCAGATTTGACATCTGGTGAAGGCCCATTTTTTGGTTAATAGATGATGCCCTCTCACTGTGCCCTCACATGGGTGGAAGGGGCAAAGCAGCTCTCTGGGGCTTCTTTTGTAAGGTCACTTATCCTATTCATGGGGGCTCTGCCCTCAGGACATAATTATCTCCCCAAACTCCTCACCTCTAAACAGCATTAAATTAGTGATTAGGTCTCAACATTTGAATCTTGGAGGAACACAGATATTTAGATCATAGAGCTGTGCTGCTGGCCCACTAAAACTTGTCTTTTTCAGAAGCAGAATGCATTCATTCCATCCCAATAGCCCCAAAAGTGTTTACTATTTCCAGCATCAACTCAAAAGTCCATAATCTCATCTATCATCTCAATTAGGTATGGATGAGACTCAAGGTATGATTCATTCTGAGGCAAATTACTCTCCAGTTATGAACCTATGAAATCAAACGTGTTATGTGCTTTCAAATTACAGTGGTGAGACAGTCATAGGATAGATACTCTCATTCTAAAAGGGAGAAACAGGAAAGAAGAAAGGGATAGCAGATTGCAAGTTAAGTACAAAACTTTAAGGATATAGAGTAATCTTATTTGACTTGAGGCTCTGCCCTCTAGACCTTCCAGGGGAGAGGTCCTAATTCTGCAACTTTACTAGGCAGGGATTGAGTCCCCAAAGCTCTGGTAACCCTGCCCTAATGGCTTTACTGCTTTCAAAGGTTGGAGTCACCTGTCTGTGGCTTTCCCAGGCTGGATTCACATGCCAGTGGCTCTGCTGGTCAGGGATAATGAGGGTGGCTGTACCCCCATGGCTCCACTAGGCATTGACCTAGTGGAGACTCTCTGCAATGGCCCCACTCTCAGCCAGCTGAACCCAGCAGTCTGCCTCAGTTGCATGCCTAAAACTCTGGGTGGCTCCATCCTTCAAAATCTAGGTGGAGGTAGCCACATTTCCACAGCTTGTGTAGTCTGAGAACTGACAGAGGTGACATCGCGCAGATGTTGGCAAGGTTTACTGTCTGTGTCCTGCAGAGGGGTGGCAACTACTGCCTGTACCACACCTGGGCCCACTGGAGCTGAACCTGGGGTGGCCAAAGACTGCTGCATCAGAATGCTGGGAGCAGAGCTTTGAGGTGGTACTGGCCGGTGAGTATGTGGGTCCTGTGGGGACCTATGGCCCCTCTTTTGAAATTATTCTGTCCCCCAGGTCCTGGCACACTGGGCCTGTAATAAGAGGGGTATCCCTGGTAATGTCCAAAATGCCTTTGGGGTCATTCTTTTTGATGAAATGAAATTGGCTGATTCATATCAATCTTATCAAGTGTTCACTTGGCTACACCATTAGTATTCTTTCCCAAACATGCTTTCTCATTTGTTACAATTTGGAGAGGCTGAGAGTTTTTCAAATCATTAAGTTCTGCTTCATTTTTTATTTAAAATTCCATCTTTAAATTATTTCTCTATTTTTTGCATTAGAAGCTAAGTTGCACCTTCAACACTTTGCTTAAAAATTTCTTTAGCCAAATGTTGTATTTCACTATTCACAAGTTTTACCTTCAACAAAATACTGGGACACAGACACACTTCAACAAAATACTAGGACACAGACACAATTAAGCCAAGTTTATAATGTTGCCATTTTATGACAAAGATTGCCTTTCTCCATTTTGCAATAATATGTTCTTTATTTCTTTCTGAGAACTCATCAGAATGACATTTGCTGTCCATATTTTACCAATGTTCTGATCATGACCACTTACATATTCTCTGAGAAGACTGAGGTTTTCTCTATAACTCCCCTGCTGTCCTTCTAAGCCTTCACCAGAGTCGCCCTTAACAGTCTGTTTATAGCAATGTAGGCTTTTTCTAGCATGCACCTCCAAACGCTTCCATCCTTTACCCATTACAGTTTTAAAGCCACTTCTACATTATAGGTATTTGTTATAGTAGTATCTGATTATCAGTACAAATGTTTGTATTAGTCTGTTTGGGCTGCTATTTAAAAATGCCATAAGCTGGCTAGCTTTTAAACAACAAAAATTTATTTCTCATAGTTCCAGAGGCTAGGGAGACCTAGATCAAGGATTTGGCAAATTTGGTGTCTGGTAAAGGGTCAGTTTATGTTTCATAGATGTGCCTTGTCACTGTGTCCTCACTTAGTGAAAGGAGTAAGGCAGCTCTCTGAGGCCTCTTTTATAAGGGCATTTATCTTATCTATGAAGGATCCGCCCTTATAACCTTATCAGTTGCCAAAGACACTGTCTAAAAATAGCATCACATTGCTGATTAGGTTTTAATGTATGGTATTTTGGGAGAAACAAGCATTCAGACAATCTCAAACACCATTTAATTTCACCTACTCAAGGACATCACCTCAGCAGTTCTTCTCTGTATCTTCTTTATTGCTATTTTTTATCTCTGTTATTTCCATTAGCATACACATGTGCTGTTATCTCCTCTATCTTTAAAAATCTTTCTTTTTTCCCCACAACCCTATAAGTTACTACTTCCTTTCTCTGCTCCCCTTTACAGAAAAGAAAATATTGATAGCGTTGTCTGGCTGTAATTTCTTTTTCCCTAAAACCCATTCAGTCAGGCTTTTCATGAACTACACCCTTTCTCCAGAACTGCTCTTCTCAAGTTCATTAATAATCTCCAGTTTGCTAAATCTGAGTTCTTATCCTCTGTTCTTATAGTTCTATCAGCAGGATTTGACCCAGTTAACTATTCTCATTCCCTTCTCTTTGATATACTTCTTTCCTTGGCTTTAGAAATACCTACCAAACTCCCTTGTTTTCCTTCTCCCTCATTGGCTTACTTCTTTACATTTGTTGATTCTGCCTCATTTCTTTATCTTCTATAAACTGAAATGTTTCAGGGCTCAGTTCTTGTACATTTTCACTATCTACAATTATTCCCTTTGGTTATCTCATCTGATTACTTGACTTTAAATATAGTCTACACCATGATGTGCTTTAGAGTCATATGTCAGGGGTGAGCCCAGATAAACCATCATTCAACCCAAGAAACAGGAAGAAATAACAAAAATGTTGCTATAAACCTCAAAGTTTTGTTGTGGTTTGTTATGCACCTAGGGATACTCTAATGTAAAGATTGACTTCACCATCTTGAAAGCAAATTTAAATGTGTGAAAAGCCTGATTTTCAAATTGTTTAACTTATTTTCAGAATGTATTAATAGATTTCTGTCTCACCAGCAAATATAAATGTTTGTTAATTGATGAAAATGCAAATTATTTATAAAGAGTTACACTAGTTAGTCCTACAAGTAATGAACAAAGTGGAACCCAGTTTTATGAATCACTTAATAAATTCAACCTTCAGTAATATAACAAAACTATCAGTGTTTTCAAAAGCAATAAATGTAATGAATTCAATACATGATTTTTCCTAAGTCTGAGCCAGTATGGTATGAATTACTAGCATATAGGTGAAATTATACTTTGTAATAAATGTTGAATACTCTTAAGTAAATAATTTTAATGTACTCATTGCCCTTCCTTTTGACCTCATGCATTGTATACTGTACTTAGAGAATGGCTTACACTGTAGGTGTACAACCTTTTGGCTTCCCTGGGACACACTGGAATAAGAATTATCTTGGGCCACACACAAAATACACTAAGATTAATGATAGCTAATGAGCTAAGAAAAGGTCCACGCATAATATGTGTTAAATCTGCCATCACAGATAAGCAAAACATTCCTTGCATTCAAAGGTTTGGACATGGCTGGCTTACACTAACACACTGATTGTTTGTTTGTGAGAGAAGAAAGAGTGCTTTTAAAGTTATACTTTAGTATAAGAGAATTATGGTTTAATATTTTAAGGAGTCTGTTGTGAGAAGTTGTAACTGCTAAATTTTAACTACTAATTTAAAATTTCCAACCACGTAAGGTTCATCAACACTGTATTTTTAGCAATTAGCAGCACACATAAAGAACAGTCTGAATGTACAATTTTTTAGCATGAATTTAAACCACATATCTTAGGATTTGGTTACTTTGTTTTAACTTCTTTTTAATAGTAGTATCTTTTGTATTTCAAAGCAACATCAAAGGGAAAAAAATCAGAAATTTTAATTACCAAATGTTTTCATTGACATTAGTTTAGAAAAACTGGGTTTATTAAGATAGCACAATTATAGAATTTTGGTCAATAATAATTATGATATTGATGGCAATGACATATTTGCTAAATACTATAGTACTATTTTCAAAGGTTGATGAGATTCATTATCTCATTATGTCAATGACACATTGAGGCAAATATCAGATTATCGTAATCATCATTAGTATTACCTCCAGTTTGGATATGAGAAAACTGCAGTTCAGAGAAGGAGAGTGACTTTTCAAGATCACAGAGCTGGCTAGTAGCAGAATTGGGACTAGGATTCCAAATCTTTATGAAGTTCTATTTAATTTCAATAAACAATGCATTCATTAAATGTCACAGAAATTAAAGTTAAATATCTTTAAAGCAGAATAGAGAATGTCATTTAGATTTTGTCTACGGGATTTTCATATTCAAAGTGATGGATAGATGGTGCTTTCTGAAGTAGTAGAGGCAAAAGTAGAGAGAGCAAAATTCATAGTCTGAGGATTTGGGTTAAAGTCTCAACTCTGTTATATGACTAGGCTAGTGATCTTGAGCAAGTTATTTATTCGCTGCTACTTGGTCTCCTCATTTAAAGGAGTAGGGATCAAATCTTATTAGGATTAAAAGGAAGAGATGAATGAACGTTGTTGAGTAAAAATCATAGGCAGGCACTCTCCTAGGAGCTTTATATATAATGTTTTATTAAATAAGATTTATTTAATGAAATAAATTATGAACATATGAAGTTTATATATAACTTCATAAGCTATATATATAATATGTAACAGATATATTTAACTTCATACATTAAATATAATGAAATTTGACTTTATGAAGGTTCTTTTGAAATTGTAAAGCAGATACTGTAAAAATGCTATGTATCTGTTCAGTTACAAATGAAAACTTTATTTTTATGTGCTTTGCTAGGGCAATGACTATTGGATAAATTAAATCAGCAAACATATTGGGAGAAGATAATGCTCTGATATGTTATTCTTCACTGGGATATTTTCTTTGTTACAGGACACTTGTAAAAACACATAGCTTTATCTCCAGAAGAATGACACCATTATAGAGGTATTTCAAACACTGTGCAGGCCACTTGAAGACATTTTTTGAATAAGGATTACTCTGAGATGACTTTCAAATGATGCTTTTTAAGAAATTGCCTGTTATATACAAATAAATGTCTTGCTTTGCTTAGTATGGTGATGTATATTGTAATATCTCCACTGAGTTACTTCTTTGAGCATTCATTAGGAACACAAGTGAGAGCAGAAAAGCAAACAGTGAAGAACCTGTATGTATAGAATAATGTCATATAAAGCCTATGCACTTTTTTCATATTTGAGATCCTCAGGTATGTATTCAATGGTTATTGACTTATTTTAGACAAAGCTTTTACAAATCTAATTGTCTTGTTTCTCCCTGTATTAGTTATCTATTGCTGTGTAACAATATTATCACAAACATAGTGGCTTGGAACAACACTTTTTTATCACAGTTTCTGTGGACCAGGAGTCTGGGCATGGCTTAGTGAGTCCTCTGTTTAAAGCGTTGTCAAGTTGCAATTGAGGTGTTGACTAGGGCTGTAATCTCATCTGAGGGCTGAGTCAGGGAAAGATCAGCTTCCTAGCTTAATCACATTGTTGGCAGAATTCAATCTCATGTGGCTGTAGGACTGAGAGCTTCCATTTATGGCAGTTGACTGGAATCTGCCCTCAGCTCTTAGAGACCATCCAGAGTTTCTTATTAAATGGAGTTCCCCAACATGACTGATTGCTTTCTTAAAGCAGCAAGGGACAGAAAGTGAGATTTGTAACATAATCATGAAATCATGTACTTGTAATCACATACATATTACCAGTTTTGCTATAATCTTTTGGTTGGAAACAAGTCACAGCCCCCACCTGCACTCAAGGGGAGGAAATCACATAAAGGTGTAAACACCAAGAGGTAAAAATCATGGAGACCACTTTAAGAGAGTGTCTGTAACATACCCTAAGCAGATAGTAGAAAATTAAAGGAAATTAGTTCTGTTTAAAGCAAATACTATGGAAGTGACAGCTGTTATGTTACTTAGGGGATCTCTCTCTTTTTTAGGGGATCTCTCTCTTTTTTAGGGGATCTCTTTTTTAGTTAGGAGATTAATCTCTTTTTTTTTCCTCTCTACTCCTACCCTCCCTCTTCTTTTTCCTGCAAACCTCACAATATTTATCTATACATAAAGAAAGCTAATGGTGGAAGGTATAATTTTATTTTCTGTGTCTATCTGGGTCACTGCGGCACTGAGTTGTTTGGCGAACATATGGACATCATTATAAGTACTAGAGACTTAAGGAGATAATGTATATTGATCACAGCTACTCTCCTGAGGCAGATTCAGAATGCCTTGTCAGTTCAGAATTCTTTTATAATGTCATATGGTATGTGACCACTTTTCTGGCCTAGTCACTGTGTCTTGATGATGCCATCAAGATGCCCTTTCATTTCCTAATACCTTTGTCCTTGTTTTTTGACTCTAAAATCTATCTTTCTACTATGTATCTTCCTCTCTCTTTCTACTATCCTTTCTTCCCTTCCTCACTTCCTATAAACAACTGTTAAAAACCCTACAAGTCTTCCACAGCCCAGACACTAATCATTACTAGCATATACAACTTTCTCAGATCTTTCCAATGAGGATATTCATGGAACCCTGGACTATAGTGATACAATAAGTGTACCAGTTAGATACTGTTTATTTCAGAGACAGATAATTTCTTTGAGAGGATCTCAACTGTTGGACTTAAATTCTGAGATTTACGTATTTTGGAAAATCTCCCAGAGCTGAGTCTGTGGATTTTTTTTATTTGATTTACAACCTTGACATATAAAGTTATGATCACATGTTATTTTCCCACAGCGAAGTAGGCCTAATTATTAGAGTGACAGAGAAAGTCATATATTTTAAAGCTCTCTGTGTGGCCAAAGGGTGCTTTTAATGAAGACTAACTTCAGCGAGAGATTTGCAATGCACATGATGTACCACTGATACAGTAATTCATTTTATACCCTTCCTGAGAATTTAAATCCATTGTTTCACAGCAACATTATTATTATTTTGTTTTACTTTAGGCTAATGGAAAGTGGATGATATACTAGAGATTTCTGTATTTTCTGACCATATTTTGGCATTCTTATTTTCTTAGCTATTAAATAAAAGATAAGTAGCTACAATTTTGGAGAATTAATATGATTTTATCTGCAACCAAACATTTAACTATCTGTTGACATTTTCCATGGTGATTAACACTTAATTTACAAAGATGCTGGAAATATTTGAAATAAAATAAAATGCTTCCAGAGTTTGGAAAATGAAATAATAAACATTTAATGCAAAGACCTTTTGAATATAACACTGCAGTTGTCATATAGAAAGTTCTTTGGCTGCATTCCAAATGTCAATATTGAATTATCAATCCAAACCACATACAGAAAGCAATAAGAACTTAAATAAAAAGAACTTAAACATTAAATATGTCAGTCGGTAGATGAATAGATGCCTCATAAAGAAACATTTGGAATGCAGTTATATTCTTCAACAATCAAACTAGACAGTAAAATCATAAAAATGCATTTTATGTTTTATCTTTAAAAACTTGCAAGCTTAAGATTTTAAACTTTATTAAAGATGTATACAACTGGATAAATTTAGATGCATGCATTAATGGAGTAAATGAAATATTCTGGCAATTAATAATTGTATATTACTATGAAAAGTATCAGAATGACTGTTAACTGCGACTATCACTGCTTACATTTATTGAACGCTTCAGTGTTTTAAGTTCTTAACACTGCTTAACTTATTGGATATTTGAAACAACCCTCTGAGGCAGATTTGTTATCTTTAATTTTAAAGATAAAGAGTAAAATAACATTTTCACTTCATAGCATAATGTAAGTATAACCAGACCTTCATTGTCCGTTACTTAATTACTTAATTTGATCATCCGTCAGATTCTATTCTTTTCCCTCTGGCCACATGCATTTTGCCATTTTATTGATCAAGAGTATCTCCCAGAGAGGAGAGGTACATACTTTTAAAAATGATAATTGGCCGGGTAAGGTGGCTCATGCCTGTAATACCAGCACTTTGGATGGATCACCTGAGGTCTGTAGTTCGAGACCAGCTTGGCCAACATGGTGAAACCCCATCCCTACTGAAAATACAAAATTTGCTGGGTGTGGTGGCACATGCCTGTAGTCCCAGCTACTCAGGAGGCTGAGACAGGAGAATCGCTTGAAGCCGGGAGGTGGGAGTTACTGTGACTGCACCATTGCACTCCAACCTGGGCAACAGTGAGACTCCATCTCAAAAAATAAATAAATAAATAAATAAATAAATAAAAAGAAAAAAAGAAAAATGATAATTAAGGTTGTGCGCAGTGAGTCATACCTGTAATCCCAGTGCTTTGGGAGGCTTAGTTGGCAGGATTGCTTGAGGCCAGTATTTCAAGACCAGTCTAGGCAACATAGCAAAACCCTAAGGTCTTATCCCTACAAAAAAATTTTAAAAACTTAGCCATGCACAGTGGCATACCTGTAGCCCTAGATCCTTAGGAGATTGACGTGGGAGGATAGCTTGAGTCCAGGAGTTTGAGGTTAAAGTTGAGCCATATAATTCTGCCACTCCACTCTAGCCTGGGCGACAGAACAAGACCCTGTCTCTAAAACAAAAAATTAAATGTAGACTTACCATTTTACCTCCTGATAGTGACTCATAAGATAGCTAATGTAACCATTTATTTATCCTAGACACAGTTACAATCTTGTCTTCTATAAACATTTATATTTTGAGGTTCAGAAACTTTAATATCAGAAGAAGAGAACAAACTGAATGCCAAGGCATCACAACTTCATCATTGATCTGTGCAACTTTAGTGGAAAGCTAATTCAGGAATTTCTTTCCCAAAGAAATTTAATTAATTCTTAAAATATTTTTGTTAAATTGGCAGGATTTACTAATATTGTTATTTTATGAGTAGAAAGTTGATAAAAAATACTTGCTGGAGATTAAATGGCAGATTTAGACTATGTAGTACATTCTAACTTTAGAAAGAACAATATAATCCTCCTATTTCTAATAAGGATAATACTATACTAAACTAAATATTTAGATATTTTATTGCAGCAAGAATGCTTCATGTGAGATCAACTCTTTTAACAAAATTTTCAATGTACACTGCAATATCGTTAACTATAGGCAAAGTGTTGTATAGTTGTGTAGCAGATTTCTAGAACTTACTCATCTTGCATAACTGGAAAGTTATACCCATTGAAAAGTCACTTTTAAATATTAAAATAAGAATATATACTTGTTATTGGAAATATGTTAAAGATAGAAAAGGCATAATGAAGCAAATTAAAATAATCTGTAATTTAGAAATCATAACTCTACCACCTAGAAATAAATTCTGATAACCTGCATATTTATTTTTGATTTATAGAAAAAAAGCAGAAACACAGTTCTTTTCTGAATGGTTGAGGTTACTTGTAGATAAACAGTGTAATTTTTTTGTGCTTTTCACTTTATTATACATGAACTAATTTTTAAGTCTTCTAATATTTTAAAAAGATAATTTTAATAGTCTATATAACAGAATATTATTCAGTTGTTGGAATTATTTAGTGATTTCCCTATTGTTGAGCATTTAATCACTAGTGTTGCTATTTTGAATAATGTTGCATTTAGTATCTTTATACATTTTTTTGTCTTCATTTCTCCTCATTTTTTGAGGATACTGAACTTAGACGTGTAATTATGATTTCAAAGGATCTGAATCTTTTTGTTGAGCCCTTAAAGTCTACTATAATTACTTTACAGAATGATTGTACCAATTTAAGTTTCTACAAACACTGTAGGAAAATCATTACATACTCATCTATATACCATTGGTAAGGTTAAACTTACTTTAATATATTTGTTAATATTTGCTATTCTGCTTCTGAATTACCTGTTCATATCTTTTGCCCAGTTTTTCTATTAGAGTTTTAATGTTTTTCTAGTGGCATATATAAGCTTTTTATGGTGTAAGAATATTAAGTCTTAGTTATCATTGTGGCCAGTATTTTCTTAGCTTGATATATTTTAATTTTATGGTCATGATTTTGACATAAGATAATTTACATTTTTATGTAGTCGATTATATTGATTATTCATTGTATCTTTTCTCTTACTGCTTTTATGTTTAATCCTTCCAAATCAGAAAAATATTTACTCAAGTTTTCTTCTAGTCTTTTTATGGTTTTATTCTATGTATTAAATTCTGTAATCCTCATCAAAATTATGTTGGTATATGTTGTAAACTGAGGTACTAACTTAAAATTTTCTGAAGAGCTCTTTTTATCAATTATTTATTGAATAATTTATCTCTTTACTACTGATTTTGGATGTTCCTTTTATTATACTTTACTGACACACATTCATGCACACACACACACACACACACACACAGTCTGTGGTTTATAACATTTTACCCTTAGATCTTCTAATTAGAATCATCTTGGGTGCTTATGAAAATGCATACTCCTGGGCCATAACTCTGGAATACTTCAGTAACAATTCTACAGATGTGTCTCAGGAATATACAGGACACTCATGATTTTTCCTCCCTTTCCAGAAATTTTACATCCTTCTCATTTATTCAGCTTGCTAAATATGTATTTCAGTGAATTTATTAAAAAATGTCATTGAGATACCTTTACTTAATTCCTGATGGTAATTGTATGAAACTATATATTAATTTGTAAAACAATGGCAACTTTGTGATAGTTTTATCTAGGTACATAGTATGTCTTGCCATTTGTTAATGTCTTCCTTTTTATAAAAGATTTAAACTTAAATGAAAGTCCTCATATACTTTAGAATGTTACTTCTATTTTTTATTTTTTGAAATATCAGCTGAATGCTTATGTTTAGGACAGTTTATATGACTACACCTAATATTTTCTCTTCAATTAAAATAGCATTTCAGTTTTTCTTTAGCCCAGTGACTTTCTTCTTCTTCTCAATGAATTTGTCATATTTTCCCTTTTTTATATCCCTATCTTCATATTACTATTTTTATTTGAAGACCTCAAGGGCAGATATTTTGTCTGATTATTTTCCAATTCATTTCCTTTTCTTTTCTTTTCTTTTTTTTTTTGAGACGAGTCTCGCTCTGCCGCCCAGGCTAGGGGCAGTGGCCGGCTCTCGGCTCACTGCAAGCTCCGCCTCCCGGGTTTACGCCATTCTCCTGCCTCAGCCTCCCGAGTAGCTGGGACTACAGGCGCCCGCCACCTCGCCCGGCTAGTTTTTTGTATTTTTTTTTAGTAGAGACGGGGTTTCACCGTGTTAGCCAGGATGGTCTCGATCTCCTGACCTCGTGATCCGCCCGTCTCGGCCTCCCAAAGTGCTGGAATTACAGGCTTGAGCCACCGCGCCCGGCCGTCCTTTTCTTTTCAACATCCACTGCTATGCCTAACACAAACAAGTGTCCAGCAAATATTTAGTAAATGATATTGAATTCTCAGTATCTATTTCTGGACCTCAAAATGAAATAGCCATGAGTGATTATGCTCCTCGGACATTTGAAATATCCTGAATTGAAGTACTTATAAATATTCTTTCATTTAACATTCATTTAACTAAATATTTAGTGAATTCCTATTATGAGGTCATGCATTATGCTAGGAACATGAGGTTATAAACATAAGAAAATCTCTTATCATCAAAATTTTAATGGCATTGGGGAGAGAAAAATTTGTAGGTAAATAATTGAAATCCAATGTATTATAACAGAGATGTGTAAAAAGTCTATCAGAATATTTCTCAGTACTGGTGGCAGTTAATTTATAGTTTTGTTCAGTAGAAGTGTTAGCGCTTTCTTAGACATGATTGAATCCTGGGTTCTCTTTAAAACCAACTGTTGTGTAACTTTGGACAAGTTACTGCCTCTCTGAAAATCATTTACTCACCTCAAATGAAGATAATCATATTTACTCTGATTTTAAATGAATTGCATAGGCAAATTGAAGTACATATCTTATACAAATTTAATTATCTTATCTTCTTACTTTGTGAGAAGATCTTGGGTAATTTAACTTAAATCCGTTTTCAATTTTTCGTTATGGGGAGAACTTATAAGTGAGAGTATTCTGTACATTAAATTGCTTTTTCTATGTATTGGCAAAAAGAATTGACAGTATTTTTTATTTTAGTGGTGATAATTCCTCTCTTCAACTTGCAGAGTGCCTCTATTCTGCAGGAGCAAAATATGACAAACACAGTCAGCCTCTATTCTGCAGGAGCAAAATATGACAAACACAGTCACACTGTTTGCACTCTTTTGATTCTCACTTATTCTTCTATTTTTTTCCAAGCTGTTTTCCACTTTTACTCGCTAATCCCCTGAAAATGTTCTTTTCAAAGTCATCAGTGACCATCATGTGGCTAAATTTAAAGCACATTTCCATCCTCACGATAATTGATTTCAATAGCTTTCAACATAGACTTCTCTCTTTCTTGAATCAGTCTTCTTTGGATTCTGCAATAACTGACACTTCTGATTTTCCTTGAGTCATAAAGGCTACCCCCTCTTGATCTCTTTTATTGGATCCTCTTATAATAAAATCCTAAGAGTTACATTTCCTCAGATCACAGTTCTAGTCTCTTTTCTCTTTCTTTTTTCATCCTTTTAATTTACTATTCCTAAATTTAAATTTCTTACCTAGACCTCTTCACTTAACTTCAGATTTGCATGTTCAGGTGTCTGCCTGATATCTTCACTTGTGTTATCATGGACATTTAAAAAATAATGAGATCCAAAGTAGAATTCTAGATTTTTTTTTCCTTTGAACCCATTTACCATCATTATGTTGAGACCTACTATTTACACAGATGCTTAAGCCAGAAATATGGATGCCAACCAGTTTTTCCTTTCACTCACCTGTGGTACTCACTCCATCTAAATTTACCTTTAAAGCAGCAGTCTGTACACTTCTCTTCGGTTCTATTATTATTATTCTACTCCAATAGATTATTTTGTATTTAAGGAAGCAAGTGAGTACCCTGGTGTGTCCAAAGACTGGGAGACATGGAGGAATATGGTCAGAGAAGCTAGAAATCCGTTTAGTATCAACTGATAGAGCACCCAGTCTGCTAATCGGTTTAAACTTAATTTTGTAGTTGATAAGAATTATACAAAGAAATTAGAAACAGAAATTTGAGTACCAGATATATGTCAGATACTGTTTGGAGCTCTGGGACTATAACCATCACCAAAAACTGACAAAGTTCTTGTTCTCATAGATCTGATATTTTTGTGTGGGAAATAGTCCATAAAAACATTTAAATATCAGGTGATGAAGAGTGCTTTGAATGAAAATAAGAGGATAGAGAGTAATTGACTTCCATTGTTTGGTTAGGTAGTATTCATTTATGCAACAAATAATGATTTTGTGTTCACTTCATTATAAGCTTTTATGTATGCACTAATAATTTCTCCTTAGTCTAACCATATGAAATGCATATTATTATTCTCATTAAACACATAAGAAATTTGAGTCTAGAAAGATTATTTACACACATTTATGAGTCTAACAAATCTTCATATCCTATTACTTGACTTAAAGCTTAAGTCTGTTTTATGCCTATACCTACTGAATTTCTACTATATTCCTCTTACCTTTTTGCCAGAACAATTGCCCTTGAGACAGTTTGGAGGTTGAATGGGTATGTGTGATTGAGTAAGGGTTGCATCTTGGAGACCAGTGACAAGAGCATTTTAACAGTTCAGATGAAATATAGTAAAAATCTGAGGTAAGAAAGAAATGACTTGATTTATTTACCAAAAAAGACATAAAGGCAAATACATTGTTTGCCACTGGACCTGTGTAAAGCACTCAGCTATCTTCTGCCTTTCAGTAGTTTTCTATTTATTTCCATAATCACAAAATGATTTATAAAATTTAGGAGACCATAACCATTCTGTTTCTTTTCATCTCCACAAAATGCCATTTGACTACACTTCAAAGTTTATATATACTTCTGCTCTGGTTTATTATATAATCTATAATTTGTTCCTGGTTTAAGCAAGTACATCTTTATTCCTCCAGTTACCAAGAGTTATGGACTGTTAATCTTGTGCAGCTGCTGGTTTTTAATATATTCTCTATCAGGAAGCTATGCTAAATTGGTTCTTTTTTATAATAAATATAAAATGAGAAGTTTTAAAATTATAATAAATCTATAAGTTGCTGATCTATAAACATGGCTTGCCCAAAGCTAGTGGGAATTCTCTCAAACTATACTCTTGTTATTTTGTGATGTAATACCACCATATTATAAAAAGGAAGATAAATGATGAAAGTTACCCAGGAGAATATGTCCATGATGCTGCTGGGCATGCAAACTTTATCAGCATTTCTTGTAGTAATTTTATAAATAGAAAAGTTACTGGGGTAATTTTATGTTGTAGGTATTTACATATGTCATTTATTTAACACAAATTTATTGAGTATATTCTGTATTTCAGATATAATGCTAGCCACAGAATGTATGTAAGTGAAAAAAAGTATGGTCCCTACCTTTAAAGAACTAATACCTGGTGGCAGAAATGCAATATGAAATTAACAAACACATATATAATTTCATGTTGTGAGAAGTGGTATGAAAGAGAGAGAGAATTTAGTAATAAAGATATCAAAGAAACTTTTAGGTTAGTTAAGAGAGTCTTCTGTGATGAGATAAGCTTTAAACCTAAAAGATAGTAGGGATCTGTGAGAAGGCAGGGATGGAGACAGCATAGAGAATGGTCTTGATGTAGGATATGTTTGTTTTAGGAACTGAAAAGAGGTTCATTAGGTGAGTGAGTGGCAAAAGATGAAACTATAAAGATAGACAAGGATTAGATTATGTGGTGTCTCATAGACCATAGTAAAGGATTTGTGGTTCATTTGATGTGTATTGAGAAACCATTGAAGAGATATAGGCAGGAGACAGAAATGACCTGATTTGGGGGAATATAATACTATATGGAAGGTGGAAATTTTGATAGAAATTGTAATAGGCTA
The DNA here is from genome assembly GCF_000951045.1 of Mandrillus leucophaeus. Classification (NCBI taxonomy): domain Eukaryota; kingdom Metazoa; phylum Chordata; class Mammalia; order Primates; family Cercopithecidae; genus Mandrillus; species Mandrillus leucophaeus. The sequence continues at coordinate 69,874 of NW_012100677.1, read as the reverse complement.
TTAGAATTGAACTACACTAAGGCAGAAAATTTTACAGTAGGTGTTTAACATCTATATGTACATAACATACATATATCCATGTAGACATGGATATACATATATTTAATATTCCATTTTATTTTCTATATTGGCTTCTTAGCTATACCTCTATTTATATTAATATATTAATCTATCCATACATTCATTCATTCATTTATGGCAGTTGCTCTAGGGCTAACAATATGCATGCTTCACTTACGAAAGTCTAGAGCCAATATTGTATCACTTACGTTTCACACTTCTTATATCCCACTTTCTACTTCTTATTTCACACTTGATACTTCATACTTCACACTTCTCATTTCATACTTCGAAACTGTAAAAACCTTATAACAGTCTAATTCCATTTTCCTGTCCTGCCCCATCCTTTGGATATTGTTATTATATGTTTTATATTTTGTACATTATAAAGCCCACTACAATGTCAATATTTTAGTTTCTATCAGTCAATTGACTATTAAGACAATTACACATTAAAATATTTTTTAAATATAGTCAATTATCTGCCATTTCTGTTGTTACTCACTCTTTGTTGTAGATACAGGTTTTCACCTGGTTTTCCTTTAGATTTGAGTATCTATCAACCTGGAAAACATCTTACACATTTCTTATTGTGCAGATATGTATCTTTGGCACTGAATCCCCTCTGTTTTTGCTTGTATAAAATTGTCTACATTTCACTCTTGTTTTAAAGGATATTTTCACTTAATATAGAATTCTGGATTAAAATGATTTTTTTGTTTAATTTTTCTTTTAACACTAATAGCATTATTCAATTGCTCTATAAATTCGATTGATTTTTTAAAAATTCAACTGTTATTTATTATCACTCATCCCCTTTGTAGGCAGTATGTCTGTTTTCCCTGTGCTTTTAAGATTTTTACCTTTATCTTTGGTTTTAAGTACTTCAAGTATGATATGCATAGATTGAAGTTGTTTTTGGTATTTATCTTGCCTTGCTTGGGGTTTGCTGAGCTGCCGCTGCTGCTTCTTTTTTTGTTTTTTTGTTTTGTTTTGTTTTGTTTTGTTTTTTTTGAGACGGAATCTTACTCTGTCACCCAGGCTGGAATGCAGTCATGCGATCTTGGCTCACTGCAACCTCTACCTCCTGGGTTCAAGCGATTCTTGTGCCTCAGCCTCCCGAGTAGTTGGTACTACAGGCTTGCACCACCACTCCCAGCTAATTTTTGTATTTTTAGTAGTGGGGGAGGGCAGGCTGGTTTTGAACTCTTGACCTTGTGATCCACCTGCCTCAGCCTCCCAAAGTGCTGGGATTACAGGCATGAACCACCATGCCCGGCCTTAAATAGGGAATCCTTTCCCCATTGCTTTTTTTGTCAGGTTTGTCAAAGATCAGATGGTTGTAGATGTGTGGCATTATTTCTCAGGCTTCTCTTCTGTTCCATTGGTCTATATATCTGTATTTGGTATCAGTACCATGCTGTTTTGGTTACTGTAGCCTTGTAGTATAGTTTGAAGTCAGGTAGCATGATGCTTCCAGCTTTATTCTTTTTGCTTAGGATTGTCTTGGCTGTATGGGGTCCTTTTTTGTTCCTTATGAAATTTAAAGTAGTATTTTCTAGTTCTGTGAAGAAAGTCAATGGTAGCCTGACAAGGAGAGCATTGAATCTGTAAATTACTTTGGGTAGTATGGCCATTTTCATGATACTGATTCTTCCTATCCATGAGTGTGGAATGTTTTCCCATTTGTTTGTGTCCTCTCTTATTTCAGTGGTTTGTAGTTCTCCTCGAAGAGGTCCTTCACCTCCCTTGTAAGTTGTATTGCTAGCTATTTTATTATCTTTGTAGCAATCATGAATGGGAGTTCACTCATGAATTGGCTCTCTATTATTGGTGTATAGGAATGCTTGTAATTTTTGCACATTGATTTTGTATCCTGAGACTTTGCTGAAGTTGCTAATCAGCTTAAGGAGTTTTTGGGCTGAGATGGTGGGATTTTCTAAATATACAATCATGTCATCTGCAAACAGAGACAATTTGACTTCCTCTTTTCCCATTTGGAATACCCTTCATTTCTTTCCAGCATCATTCTGATACCATAACTTGGCAGAGATACAACAAGAAAAGAAAATTTCAGGCCAATACCCCTGATGAACATCGATGTGAAAATGCTCAATAAAATACTGACAAATTGAATCTAGCAGCACATTAAAAAGCTTATCCAGCATAATCAAGTCAGCTTCATCTCTGGGATGCAAGGATGGTTCACCATCCTCAAATCAATAAATGTAATCCATCACATAAACAGAACCAATGACAAAAACCACAGAATATCTCAATAGATGCAGAAAAGGCCTTCAATAAAATTCCACAACCCTTCATACTCAAAACTCTCAATAAACTGTGTCCAGAATTGGTGGGTTCTTGGTCTCATTGACTTTAAGAATGAAGCCGCGGACCCTCGCGGTGAGTGTTACAGTTCTTAAAGATGGTGTGTCCGGAGTTTGTTCCTTCAGACGTTCAGATATGTCTGGAGCTTCTTCCTTCTGGTGGGTTTGTGGTCTCGCTGTCAGGAGCGAAGCTGCAGACCTTTGTGGTGAGTGTTACAGTTCTTAAAGGCAGCATGTCTGGAGTTGTTCGTTCCTCCTGGTGGGTTCATGGTCTCGATGGCTTCAGGAGTGAAGCTGCAGACCTTCACAGTGAGTGTTACAGCTCATAAAGGCAGCGTGGACCCAAAGAGTGAGCAGCAGCAAGATTTATTACAAAGAGGAAAGAACAAAGCTTCCACAGTGTGGAAGGGGACCCGAGTGGGTTGCCACTGCTGGCTCACGCAGCCTGCTTTTATTCCCTTATCTGACCCCACCCACATCCTACTGATTGATCTATTTTACAGATAGCTGATTGGTCCATTTTACAGAGAGCTGACTGGTCCATTTTGACAGAGTGCTGATTGGTGCATTTACAGTCCTTGAGCTAGACAGAGTCACAGAGTGCTAGTTAGCTAGTTAAAGAGTTAACTAAATACAGAGTACCAATTGGTGTATTTACAAACCTTGAGCTAGACACAGAGTACTGATTGGTGCATTTACAATCCTTGAGCTAGACACAGAGTCACAGAGTGCTAGTCCTCCAAGTCTTCACTAGGTTAGCTAGATACAGTGTACCAATTGGTGTATTCACAAACCGTGATCTAGACACAGAGTGCTGATTCGTGCATTTACAATCCTTGAGCTAGACACAGAGTGCTAGATGGAAAAGTGCTCCAAGTCCCCACTAGGTTAGCTAGATACAGAGTGCTGATTGGTGCACATATGATCCTCTGGCTAGATATAAAAGTTCTCCAAGTCCCCATCCAGTTCAGGAGCCCAGCTGGCTTCACCCAGTGGATCCTGCACCAGGGCTGCAGGCAGAGCTGCCCGCCAGTCTGGAGCCACGCCTGCACTCCTCAGCCCTTGGGCTGTTGATGGGACCCGGCGCCATGGAGCAGGGGGCGGCGCCCATAGGGGAGTCTCAGGCTGCCCTGGAGCCCACCACAGGAGGGGAGCTCAGATATGGCAGGCTGCAGGTCCCAAGTGTTGCCCCGGGGGGAGGCAGCTAAGGCCCGGTGAGAATTTGAGTGCAGCCCTGGCAGGCTGGCACTGCTGGGGGACCTGGGGCAACCTCTGCAGCTGCTGGCACAGGTGCTAAGCCCCTCACTGCCCTGGGCCCGCGGCACCAGCTGGCCTCTCCATGTGCAAGACCTGCCCAGCCTGCGCCCGCGCCTGCTGGAACTCACACTGGCCCACGAGCGCAGCCCCAGTTCCCGCCCGTGCCTTTTCCTCCACACCTGCCTGCAGAGGGAGGAGGCTCCGGCCTCAGCCAGCCCAGAGAGGGGCTCCCATGGTGCCATGGTGGGCTGAAGGGCTCCTTGAGCGTGGCGAGAGTGGACACCGAGGCCTAGGAGGCGCTGAGAGTGAGGGTTGCTAACACATTGTCACCTCTCAAAACTAGGTATTAATGGAATGTAACTCAAAATAATAAGAGCTATTTATGACAAACCCACAGCCAATATCATACTGAATGGCAAATGCTGGAAGCATTCCCTTTGAAAACCGGCACAAGACAAGGATGCTGTCTCTCACCACTCTTATTCAGCATAGTATGGGAAGTTCTGGCCAGGGCAATCAGGCATTATTTCGTAAAATATTCTTTTTACCACATTTCTCTTTTTTGTTTGGAACTCTTATTACATGCTTGTTATTTTCCCATGCGTCCATGAAGCTTTGTTAATTTTTCTTCAACTTAATTTCTCTGTGTTATTCAGAGCAGATATTTTGTAATAGTTTCTCTTTATTCTGATGTTTCTAATCTGTTGTTCAGCCCATTTCATGATTTTTTAAATTTCCAGCATTGTAAGTTTTAGGTCTGTAATTTCCATTTGTTTCTTTTTACAGATTCCAGTTTTCTGTATAAGGTTCTCTGTTCATTCTTTTATTCTTTGAATTTTTTTAGTTATTTGAAAATATTTATAATATGCTTTTTGTTTGCAAAAACCCAAATCTGGGTCATCTCAGTGTCCATCTGTATTGGTGGAGTTTTTTTCTTTTCATTTTTCTTTATATATCTAGAAATATTTTATTATAAATTGGACATTGTCAATGGTTTTTTTGTAGGAATTCTTTGTTCTATTTTTATCCTCTGTATTTGTTCTAGTGTGCAGTTCAGTTTTTGGCTGATCACCTTGGAATTATATAGACTTAGTTATGTGCTTTGTAAAGGCAGATCTGTGGAATGCCTAAGGTGTTTTCCAAGTCTCTGTAACTTGGGGCTTGTGCAGAAAAGAATTAACTCAGCATGTATGAGTTTCTCAAAGTTTGCATATCCCCGAGAAAAGTCCTTTCTGTGTGACTGGCCTTTGCCTAGCTCCTAGAGTGCTCTTAGAACTTTGCATATTCTCAAGAAGATCCTTTTTGTGTGACCGGCCTTTGCCTGGCTTCTTGAATGTTCTGATAGGAATGTTTTGCATGCTAGATTTTTGGAAACATTGTACTTACTTGTTTAGATTGTTTATGTAAAAAGTATAGTTTATGGTGAACATCTGCTTTTTTTCTCTGGGGGTTTGGAACTTCGGTGACTGACACCCTCTTCCCCGCAAAAGAAAACCCCTGGGTTTCTATGTGCAGATGAGTTGGTAGGCAACAATTCTCATGTGTTGTCACAATTCATTGTTGGAAGAATTAGGTGTGTCCTGTGTGACTTCACTGGGAAAGTACTTTTAGAAGCTCATGCCTGGTTTCCTCCAGACTTCACCCCGGGTGCTTTTCCCCTTTGCTCACTTTGCTTTGTGTCCTTTCACTGTAATAAACTGTAATTAAGCATAACTTATTCCGAGTCTTCTGAGTCTTTCTAGTGACCTATCAAACCTGAGAGTGATCTTGGAAACTCCTGACACAGTACTCAACCTACAAACTCTGTCTTTCCTCAAGTTTTTGTCTGGGGTTGGTTTTAATCTTTTTGTTTGTTTGTTTGTTTGTTTTTGAGTCAGAGTCTCACTCTGTCGCCCAGGCTGGAGTGCAGTGGCCCGATCTTGGCTCACTGCAAGCTCTGCCTCCTGGGTTCATGCCATTCTCCTGCCTCAGCCTCCCGAGTAGCTGGGACTACAGGCATCTGCCACCATGCCTGGCTAATTTTTTTGTATTTTTAGTGGAGACGGGGTTTCACTGTGTTAACCAGGATGGTCTCGATCTCCTGACCTCATGATCTGCCACCTCGGCCTCCCAAATTGCTGGGATTACGGGCATGAGCCACTGCGCCTGGCCAATCTTTATTAGGGTGCATCTAGATTAGGTTATAGTTTATCATGTGATATATCCGCCTTTCTTTTTGCTCAGCTAGTTTCCAAGGGTGTTAATGAAATGTTTAAAATGTCTCTATATGCAGGCTGGGCTTCATCCCCTGTTTCACTGTTACAGGGAGGACTTAGGGAGAGTGTCAGTGGAATCTTGTATAGTATTGAAGGAACTATAGAAACAAAACTACCTTTGAGAAGGCTTTAGGAATAAAGGAGGCGTAAAGGAAAATGAGAAAAACCTTGCTGGAAACTAGACGAAAGTGGGCTCTTGTTATGTAGTGATGGAAAATTTAGCAACACTGCCACTGCAGTAATGTAGCAAGTAGAAAGTGCACTGAGTGAACTGAGTGATGTAGCTAAGGAAATTTCTAAGCAGAATGTTGGAAGCACTGCCTGTTTTTTTCTTCATGCTTATGGTAAAATTTGAGAAAAGGGAGATAAACTAAAGCAAGGACTGTTAAACATAAAGGATCCAGGGCTTTATGGTTTAAAAAATGTCCAGTATTTATAGATGATACATTTTTCTAAAATTTATCATCTTAGGTAAAGATAACAATTCAGGGCACTCTGGAAAAACTTTATCTGGAGATGAAACTGAGGATGTGATTGTAAAATCCTTTGTTGAGACCTCAGAAAGATGAAAGGTGGTGCTTCAGAGTACTAAGTTGAATAAAAATAATCTAAATATTTTAAAGGTATGCTTAACCTTTAAAATAAGTCTTCTCAATGAAACAATGGAAACTTGTAAGAAGCTCAGAGATACTGTTACTTGGCAGAAATTCAAGGTAGAAAAGTGTCCCAGAGACCCATAGAAACTGTGGGATAATAAATATTTCTTACTTTAAGGTGCTAAATTGTGAGATAATTGCATTATGCAGCAATAGATAGCTCATACCCATAAGATAAAATGTTAAGTAGAAAAATGCTCTGACACTATATACATAGTTTGATCTCAACCATGTAAAATATGAGTATTTGTAGAAAAAGATATGAAAAGGTTAGCTTCAGATATTAGTGAAGATTATCTCTGCATCATGAAATTTGGGATATTTATTTTATTTTTTCATGTATTTATTTATATTTTGCTATTCTGGTAATCCAGAAAACATTTCCCTTTGTTTTCTGGAATATTTTGTAAAAGGATCAATGGGATGGATAAAGGTTTAGGTAATGTTTTGCCTTCATATTTGACAATGTCACTGACACTAATGAGAAGACAGTCCTTTTTTCTTCCTGATACCTTTTCCCATATGTAGGTGTGTCTAGCCTCAGGAAATATATATATACACACATATATATATATTTTTCCCCCTTGGATTTCTCATGTACTCCGAAATTGTGCATACTGATTTTTGGTGATTCTGAGAGGTATGTAATGACAATGCTCATCTTTGTGACACTTTTTTCTAGCCTAGGTTGTTGTTGTTCTTCCCATTGGGAAGATACAGAAAGGGCAAAATTTTGTGAGCAGGTGGCATATGGGATTAAAAGAAAAACCATTGGAAATAGTTCTCAACAGTTGTTAGTTGAAATTCAATTTGGGCCATAGAATTTGCAACAAGATTAAAAATCTCATTGTATATGTTTTCAGAACATCATTGTTATCATTGCCACCCTGAAATAGTGTATTAATACCATAGCAGTGCAGTGTATTAGTGGTATTCAGCAAATTTCTAAGTGTAACAATAGTAATAAGTGCTTTAAAAATATTCCTAAATTAAAATTTTTGTTTTTAATTGTCAATTAGTAATATATATTTTTGGGGTAAAACACTTAGATATATGTATATACATTGTGCAATGATTATGTCAAATGAATTAACATATTCGTCACCTCACATATTTGTTATTTTTTTGTAGTGAGAACATTTTAATATATATTCTTTTTATAATTTTGAAATATACATTATCATTTCTAATGTCACTTTGCTATGGGAAAGATACTGAAACTTATTTCTCTTTGGTCACATGGAATCTTTATACTCTTTGGTCAGGTTCTGTCTCTCACCTTCCTGCTTATCCCCAGCTACTGGTAACCACCATTCTACTATCTACTTCTCTAAATTCTACTCTTTTAGATTCACCTATAAAAATTAAAAAATATAAATGCTTTGGTTGATTAAGTTGCCACTATGCTTTCAGCTGAATACTTTGCAGATATTTTTCAAAACCTATAAATTACTCTGCATGTTAGGTTTAATTATCTTTCTTTTATGAGTAAGGAAACTGAGATTATAATGCTATTGTTTGCTTGGCAGGGCAAGGATTTGTGGTTATCATCCTATTGGTTGTGAAGAAGTATCTCATTGTGGTTTTGATTTGCATTTCATTAATCACTAATTGTGTTGAATATCTTTTAATGTATTTGTTTTCCATTTGTGTATTTTTTATTATACTTTAAGTTCCAGGGTACATGTGCACAATGTGCAGGTTTGTTACATATGTATACATGTGCCATGTTGGTGTGCTGTACCCATTAACTCATCATTTACATTAGGTATATCTCCTAATGCTATCCCTCCCCTGTGCCACCACCCCACAATAGGCCCCAGTGTGTGATGTTCCCCTTCCTGTGTCCAAGTGTTATCATTGTTCAATTCCCACCTATGAGTGAGAACATGCGGTGTTTGGTTTTCTGTTCTTGCGATAGTTTGCTGAGAATGATGGTTTCCAGCTGCATCCATGTCCCTACAATGGACATGAACTCATCCTTTTTTATGGCTGCATAGTGTTCCATGGTGTATATGTGCCACATTTTCTTAATCCAGTCTGTCACTGATGGACATTTGGGTTGATTCCAAGTCTTTGCTATTGTGAATAGTGCCACAATAAACATACGTGTGCATGTGTCTTTATAGCAGCATGATTTATAGTCCTTTGGGTATATACCCAGTAATGGGATGGCTGGGGCAAATCGTATTTCTAGTTCTAGATCCTTGAGGAATCGCCACACTGTCTTCCACAATGGTTGAGCTAGTTTACAGTCCTGCCAACAGTGTAAAAGTGTTCCTATTTCTCCATATCCTCTCCAGCACCTGTGTTTCCTGACTTTTTAATGATTGGCATTCTAACTGGTGTGAGATGGTATCTCTCATTGTGGTTTTGATTTGCATTTCTCTGATGGTGAGTGATGATGAGCATTTTTTCATGTGTCTGTTGGCTGCATAAATGTCTTCTTAACTCTTACAGTTAATAATAAAAAGATAAATAAAATAAAAGAGATAAATGACCCACTAAAAAATAAAAAATATATACACCATTTGTATGTATTTTTTATTTTTTAGTGGGTCATTTATCTTTTTATTATTAACTGTAAGAGTTCTTTATATATGCTGGATGTAAGTCTTTAAAGTTATTTTCCTATTTTGTGGGTTGTGTTTTCATTTTCTTCATGGTATCACTTGTTGCACAAAATTTGGATGAAGTCAAATTTATCTTTTTAAAATTTTGTTAATAGTGCTATTGGTGTGACATTGAAAAATTATTGCCTAATCTGAGATCATGAAAACTTGCACCTATGTTTTCTTATAAGAGTCTTTTAGTTTTAGCTCTTACATTTAGATGTTTGATCTAGTTTTGAGTTCATTTTAGTGTGTGGTTTGAGAAAGGGGTCTAACTCCATCATTTGTGGTTTGAGGAGGGGTCCCACTCCATAATTTTGTGAGTAGAAATCCAATTTTTCAGTATAGTTCATTGAAAATACTTGTTTTCTCTATTGAATGGTCTTGGCACCTGTGCCAAAAATCAATTGACCACAAATGTAAGGATTTATTTCTGGATTCTCACTTCTATTCCATTGATATAGATGTCTATTCTTATGTCAGTACCATATTGTATTGATAACTGTAGCTTTGAAACAGGTTTTGAAATTGGGAAGCGTGCAACATCCAACTTTGTTCTTCTTTTGCAAAGTTGTTCTGACTATTCTGAGTCCCTTGCATTTCTGTATAAATTTTAGAACAAAATTGCCAATTTCTGCAGGAATAGCAGCTGTAATTGTGTTTGGGATTGATCAATCTCAGGAGTACTGCCATCTTAATATTAAGACTTTTGATCTATGAACATGAGATATCATTACATTTATTTACATTTTCTTTGGTTACTTTTCACTATATTTTGTTGTTTTCAGTGTACAAACTTTACATTTATTTTGTTAAATTTATTCCTAAGTATTTGTGATGCTCTTGTAAATGTAATTATTTTCTTATTTTCAATTTTAAATTATTCATTCTAGTGTATAGAAATACAATAAATTTTTTTGGTATATTGATATATTCTACAACTTTGCTGAATCCATTTTTTTTTTTGCTCAAATACTTTTTTATTGGAGTCTTTAGGATTTTCTTTTTTTTTTTTTAATTATATTTTAAGTTCTAGGGTACATGTGCACAACATGCAGGTTTGTTACATATGTATACTTGTGCCGTGTTGGTGTGCTGCACCCATCAACTCGTCAGCACCCATCAACTCATCATTTACATCAGGTATAACTCCCAATGCCATCCCTCCCCGCTCCCCACTCCCCATAATAGGCCCCGGTGTGTGATGTTCCCCTTCCTGAGTCCAAGTGATCTCATTGTTCAATTCCCACCTATGAGTGAGAATATGCGGTGTTTGGTTTTCTGTTCTTGCGATAG
>NW_012100677.1:32349-55093 GCF_000951045.1 Mandrillus leucophaeus | reverse complement strand
CAATTTTAGATCTTTCCTGCTTTCTCTTGTGGGCATTTAGTGCTATAAATTTCCCTCTACACACTGCTTTAAATGTGTTCCAGAGATTCTGGTACAGTATCATGTTATTTGCAAATAGAGATCATTTCATTTTCTCCTTTCTACTGTGAATGCCTTTTATTTCTGTATTCTTGCGTAATTGTCCTGATTGGAACCTTCAATACCATGTTTAATTCAAGTGGTAAGAACCGACATCCTTATCTTGTTTGTTATATTAAGGGGAAAATAGCCATCTTTCACTATTAAGTATGATATTAATTGTAGGCTTTTTAAAATTATACTTTATGTTCTAAGGTACATGTGTACAATGTGCAGGTTTGTTACATATGTATACATGTGCCATGTTGGTGTGCTGCACCCACTAACTCGTCATTTACATTAGGTGTATCTCCTAATGCTATCCCTCCCCCGTGCCCCCACCCCACAACAGGCCCTGGTGTGTGATGTTCCCCTTCTTGTGTCCAGGTGATCTCATTGTTCATTTCCCACCTATGAGTGAGAACAGATGGTGTTTGGTTTTCTGTTCTTGCAATAGTTCGCTGAGAATGATGATTTCCGGCTGCATCCATGTCCCTACAAAGGACATGAACTCATCCTTTTTAATGGCTGCATAGTATTCCATGGTGTATATGTGCCACATTTTCTTAATCCAGTCTGTCATTGATGGACATTTGGGTTGGTTCCATGTCTTTGCTATTGTGAATCATGCCGCAATAAACATACGTGTTCCTGTGTCTTTATAGCAGTATGATTTATAATCCTTTGGGTATATACCCAGTAATGGGATGGCTGGGTCAAATGGTATTTCTAGTTCTAGGGTTGTGGGTTTTTTAATAGAAGCTGTTTATCTGGTTGAGAGAGTACTTTTACATTCCTAGTTTGTTGAGGGGGTTTGATTTTGATGGATACTTTTTATGCATCTATTGCAATGAACATTTGATTTTTTTTGTCCTTTATCCTATGAATGTGGTATACTAATTCATTTTCAAACAACCTTGTATACCTATAATAAATTCCATTTGGTAATGATATCAATCCTTTTTATATTTTTCTAGATTTAGTTTGCTAGTATTTTGTTAATGATTGATAAGAGTTATTGATCTTTAGTTTTCTGGTGATATTTTTATGAGAAGTTTGAAAATACTAATTCATTCTTTATCTTAATCAGTTCAGGCTGCTATTATAAAATACCATAGACTAGGTTGCTTATAAACATCACAAATTTATTTCTCACAGTTTTGAAGTTTGAGAAGTACAAGATCAGGCATGAGCAAATTCAGTGTCTGGCAAGGGCCCATTTGTGGTGCCTTCTTGCATTATGGAAAAAACAAAAAATAAAACAAACAATGTACTGACATTATGGAAAAAACAAAAAACAAAACAAAACTGGTTTTGGGGCCTCTTATATAAGGGAACTGTTTTAGTCTGTTTTGTGCTATTATATAACAGAATATCACAGACTGAATAATTTGTAATAAACAGAAGTTTATTGGTTTATGGCTCTGGAAGCTGGAAAGTCCAAGATTGAGGGGCGAGCATCTGGGAGGGGACTTCTTGCTGCATCATCTCATGGCAGAAGGGCAAAGAGTGCAAGAGAAAAGAACAAAGAGACAAAAAAAGAACTGAACTTGTCCTTTCATAAGGAACTGCTTCTGCAGTAATGTACCCACACCCATGAAAATGACATTAACCCATTCACTTCACACTCTTGGCCTAATTACCTCTCATTAGACCCCACTTACCAACACTGTGCATTGGGTATTAAGTTTCCAACACATGCTTTTAGGGGGAACACATCTAAACCGTAGCAGACACTAATTTCACTCATAAGAACTTCTTCTTCATTATCTACTTACTTCCCAAAGATGCTACCTCCTATTACATTACGTGGAGGATTAGGATTTTAACATGAATTTTGGGAAGGACAGAAATGTTCAGACAGTCTTAATCTATAGATGCATTGATATTTTATAGTCCTTCTTGAGTCTGTTTTGATAGTTTGTGTATTGCTAGAAACTTATTTATTTTATCTCAGTTATTTAGTATTTTGGCAGACAATTGTTCATAGTATGATCTTATAATTCTTTTTATTTCTTTAAGATTGTTAGTGATGCCTTATCTTTTTATTCTAAATTTTAATAGTTTGTGTCTTTGTTCTTCTTTCTTGGTCATTCTACCTAAAGGTTTTGGTTTTTGTCGATCTTTTCAATGAACTAACTTTTGGTTTTATTGACTTCCTTGTTTTCCTAGCCTCTGTTTCATTCATTTATACTCTAATCTTTATTATTTTCTTCCTTCTGCTTGCTTTAGATTAGTTTGCTCTACTTTTTCTAGTCTCGTAAGGTGATGCTTAGGTCATTGATTTTGAGATATTCTTATTTAAAAATATAAGAGCTTAAAGTTATAAATTTCTCTCTAAGCACTGCTTTAGCTGTACCCTACATGTTCACTGAACTCAAAGTATTTTCTAATTTCCCTTGTAATCTCTTTTTTGACCCATTAATTATTTAGGAATGTATTGTTTATTTTTCACATATTTATACATTCCCCAAATTCTCTTGTGTGTTAACTTCTAATTTAGTTTCATTGTGTCTAGAAAGTATATTTCAGAGGATGGCAAACTTCAAAAATTTATTTATGCTTTTATATTATGACCTCAAATATGCCTTAACCTAGAGAATGTTCTGTGTATACTTCATGAAACTGTGTACTCTGCTGCCGTTGGGTGGAGTATTCTAGAAATGCCTTTCAGGTCTACTTGCTTTATAGTGTTAAGTTTTCTGTCCTTGTTCTTTTCAATTTTCCTGTCCCTCTTTGAAAATGGCATATTGCAGACCCTAAATATTATTGTTGAATTGTCCCTTTCTCCTTTTTTAATTCTGTCATGTTTTGCTTCATATATTTTGGTGTTCTCTTGTAAGGGGTGTATATGTGCATATATTATATATAATTGGTATATTTTCCCTCTTTATCTCTAATAACATTTTTTTTTTAAGAGACGGGGTCTTGCTCTGTCACTCAGGCTGGAGAGTACGGTGGTACAATCATAGCTCACTGCAACCTCGAGCTCCTAGGCTCAAGCAATCCTTCTGCCTCAACCTCCTGAATAGCTAGGATTATAGGTGTACACCACCACACCTGGCTAAGTTTTTATTTTTATTTTTGTAGAGATAGGATCTTGCTGAGCTGCCCAGGCTGATCTCAAACTTCTGGCCTCAATTAGTCCTCTCACTTTGGCCCCTCAAAGTGCTGTGATTTTAGGTGTGCGCCATCACTCTTGGCCTCTTATAACATTTTGAATTATATATTTTGTCTGACATTAGTATAGCAACTCTAGCCTTTTTTTTTGTGTGGTATACCTTTTTCCACATATTTACTTATCATCAATTTGTACCTTTGAATCTGAAGGGAGATGTTTCCTGTAGAGAGAATATAGTTAGTTGGATGTTGTTGTTTTTCCCCAGTTATAATGTCTGCCTTTTGATTGGATTATTTAATCCATTCATATTTAATGTTATTATTGATAGGAATTTATGTCTTTCATTTCACTTTTTGTTTTCTTTATGTCTCTTTAGTCACTGTTCCTCCTTCATTGCCATCAATTGAATTAAGTGAATATTTCCTAGTATAATATTTTAATTTTTTAAATGACTTTTTTTTCTGGTTATTTTCTTAGTGGGTGCTCTTATACTTCCAATGTCCATGTTTATTTATCAGAATTTAGTTCATATTTAAACCTAATTCTAATTATATTGAAAATTTATACCTGTAGAGTTCCCCCTTTCTTCCCCCTTTTTGTGCTATTTTAAAATCATAGTATATCTCACAGGCATTACAAACCCAACAGTTCATTTTTGTAATTGTTATTTTATGTATTTCTATGTATTTTAAAGAAGCTGAGAGGCGAAAGGAAAGAAATATTTATAGAGTTTATTACATGAATCTTATATATTATTTCTAGTTCTTTTAGTTATTTTTGTGGATTTGAGTTATCATCAAGCATCATTTTCTTTTCCAGTACAGCTTTGTTCTTGCTCACCTCTTTTGGGCTCTTGTTATCAAATATATTACCTTTGTATATGTGTTATAAGCATGATAGTACAATTACACATATTTTTAAAAATTGCTTTAAAAATCATTTAACAGAAGAAATGAGTATAAATATACTATTATTATGTCTTTTATAATTACCTCTGTTAGTACTGTTAGTTTTTTCATGTGGATTCAGATTATTTTCTGGTGTAACTTGTTAAAGGAAGTGAAATAACTTCCTTTATTATTCCTTGTAAGTAAGTACATCTGGCACCAAATTCTCTCCATTTTTATCTGGGAATGTCTTTACTTTGCCTGGGTTTTTGAAAGAGGCAAAAATGCCCTCCATTGTTTTTGATGAGAAGTCAATTATCAGTCATATTGAGTTCCCTTGTATTTGATGAGTTGAATTTTTTTACCCGCTTTTGATATTTTCTCATTGTCTTTTTCTTTAACATTTTGCCTATTATGTGTCTGGGTTTGGATGTCTTTGCATTTATCTTACTTTCTATTCATTAAGCTTCTGGGAGTTAGTGAGGAGTGAGGGTCCAGGCCAAAATTCTCTGTGTAGTCTTTATCGCCCAACTACAGGCTATTACAAGGTTTTTCCTGGCAAGCTTCATGGGGAAAACTGTCCTCCCTACATCAGACTTGATGCACAGCTAATTTACATTTTGGGAAAGGAGTTTCAGGGACTCAGATCTCCCATGCCAGCTATACTCATGCGTATGTGTGAATTCTTAGCCCAGGCACCTTCATTCAGAGACCTCCTTATTGGGGGACCTCATTAGCGGTGGTTTTCCCACTCTTACTTAGTGCTTTTCCATTTCTTTCCCCTCTTTCTCTCCTAGCCTCTCCTCCCCTCTATAGAAAGGCAGGAACCTTTTGTTAAGGGCTATTCAGCAATGAAACACATCCCCCTGCCTGTACTACATGTTACCACCTTACTGTTGGTGTTGTCCAGCAGGAAAACACTGGAGAGCTGGCACCATTGACTTTTCCTTCTTCCTTGCACTGTTGCAGTAAGTGAATAAAGCCTTGATTGTTACTTTCAGTTTGCTCATGGTATTCATTAACCATTTTGACATTTAGGATCACATTTAGGAAGTTTTCATCTAGTATTTCTTCAAATACTTCGTAATCTTGTTTCACCTTAGGTGTGCATGTAGTCTCCTTGATCACCAGGAATAAGGAGTGCTATTTTATAGCATTTATTGTTTTGATTACCTTGATTTCAGCTCTGCTCTTTCTTATTATCCCTTTCTCTGGTCTGCTTCTATTGATATAATTTTCTGTTCTTAGCCACCAGTAACTGCTATCTGATTGCTATATGTTTTGGTAGTGCTCTGGAGTATAAATTTTTTTCCATTCTGGCAGCATCTTTTAAATTAAATTTAATTTAATTTTAAATTCAGGGCGTACATGTGCATGTTTGTTACATGAATATATTGCATACTGGTGGGGATTGGGCTTGTAGTATAACCATTACCCAAATAGTAAATATTATATGTGTTATTTTTCAACCCTTGCCTCCCTCCCAACTTTCCCAAAGCCTTTTGGAGTTCCCAGTGTGTACAGTTTACATCTTTATGTTCATGTGTAACCATTGTTTAGCTCCCACTTATGAGAACATGTGGTATTTGGTATAAATTGTTTATTCCAATTAAAGACCAACTCCCCTTTGCAGGGGCAAGGCATTGTTAGTCTTTGAGGCTTTCCCTTATCCAGGAGGGCCCTTCTAACTGTCTCTTTGCTAGATTTACTCTTATAAAATACTTCCTGGTCTCCCATTCTGCATATTTCTTCTAGTATCTTGGAGCTCTTAACTCCCTCTTTATTGCTCACCACCGTTTGCCCTTGTTTTGATAATGCTATTAGGGATGAAGTTCTCCATGCTTTCTTCCAAATAATGTTAGTTTTGGGAATGAGTTTCAGGGACTCAGGTATCCTGGGCCAGCCTTACTCGTAGTTGTGGCTGTTTTTCTTATGGCCTGATTTTCTCCCTGGGTAGAATCTCTGTGCGGGTAAGGAGAGTGGCCTGTGTGACACCTCTGTTCTATGGGTGGGGTGGTAGTTGGAGATGGCAGCACCTAGTCTTCTTGGATTGCCCATGTTGGTATAGAACTTTCACTCTATAAGGTAGCTGGGGCAAGAGCAATGCAAGCCCACTCAGCATTCTCTGCCTTCAGTAGAACTTCCGTGCTGTGAGTGGGAGGATGGATGGAGGAAGTTAACCTGATTGTCTCAGATGTACTTGCCTGGTTTAGAACTCCTTCAGTATGAAGCTTTGGGGAAAATGAGAAATGTTGATGATCTTCCCCTGCCAGGGTGAAACTAGATGAGAGCTGGGGAGAGAGACAGTGGTGAGGGATAATGGGAGCAGCTTGTGGGTCAAATACTACAGGCTCTTGCTGTTCTTAGCATGATTTAATAGATCTTTGTAACTAAATTTTTCTCCATTTACTATATGCCTTGGGACAAATTATAGATACCTTAATTTTTTTTTTTTTTTTTAACCAGTTAAGTTACTGTTTCACTGGGGAGAGTGTCTACTAATATCCACATACCGCCATTGCCGGAATCCTTCCTCTTCCCTAGAAAGGATTTTTATCAGAGCTTTACAGGGTAATGAAAGCAGGGAATTGCAAATGACCCAATAGCTAGTGCAAGGCCATTTTCTGTTTTTTGTTTTGTTTTGTTTTTGCCTAGGTACAGAAGACTTCAAGGTGGTATGCATAAACTTTGGAGTGCTAGGCTGGGCCTTTCAGATGTGTCCTACATAATTAAAAACTGCTCTTTGCATGTAATCCTTATGTTTTAGCTGTATGCCACTGACATGATATTGACTTGGGCAAAAGAAGTGCTGTAAAAAGTTTGTGTGTTACAAGAACAGAAAACCAAACACCGCATGTTCTCACTCACAGGTGGGAACTGAACAATGAGATCACTTGGACTCGGGAAGGGGGACATCACACACCGGGGCCTATCATGGGGAGGGGGGAGAGGGGAGGGATTGCATTGGGAGTTATACCTGATGTAAATAACGAGTTGTTGGGTGCTGACGAGTTGATGGGTGCAGCACAGCAACATGGCACAAGTATACATATGTAACAAACCTGCACGTTATGCACGTGTACCCTAGAACTTAAAGTATAATAATAAAAAATAAAAACTAAAAAAAAAAACTAAAAAAAAAAAAAAAAGTTTGTGGCCAGGCGCGGTGGCTCAAGCCTGTAATCCCAGCACTTTGGGAGGCCGAGACGGGCGGATCACAAGGTCAAGAGATCGAGACCATCCTGGCTAACACGGTGAAACCACGTCTCTACTAAAAAAATACAAAAAACTAGCCGGGCGAGGTGGCGGGCGCCTGTAGTCCCAGCTACTTGGGAGGCTGAGGCAGGAGAATGGCGTAAACCCAGGAGGCGGAGCTTGCAGTGAGCTGAGATCCGGCCACTGCACTCCAGCCTGGGCGACAGAGCGAGACTCCGTCTCAACAACAACAACAAAAAAAAAGTTTGTGTCTTAAATTCTAAATATATTTTAATGATTTCTATACTTTTGATATGCTAAATTTAAACTATTACTTAAATTATACGTGATTACAAAATAAATGAATCAATTTTGACTCTGGAATTTAAAAAATGAATGCTGCATTTCTACAAAAGTACTGTTTGCAAGGAATTTAAACAGTGTTATAAAGCTAAATTTTAATACTTTTATGGGTCTAAATGATTATTATTTTCAACTCTGATGAATGAAATTAATTCACCAGTTTCTATGAAGTAATTGTTATGTGCCTGACTTTGTGATACTTGGGAAAGGAAACTTACATTTTATGACTTATTTCTCAACTTTCACCCTACAATCTCTAAGCTCCAGCATTTTAAATCTCATGCTATTTTCAAACACTTTTCATACCATATGGTCCTTTCTTATTCAACAAATAATTCATTTAATAAATATTTATTGAATACCTCTTTTGTAGTAAGCACTGTTCCATGTGCTATAATGCTATTTTCTCTCTTCAGTTATATACTATTCGTGAACTCATATTCTGTGCCAAATACAGTGTTAAGTGTATTTGTGTTAATGCTGCAAATACAGTGAGGGCAAGACATGATCTGAGCCTCATGTTACTTATGAGGAGGTAGACATTAAACACATAATCAAGTATATAAATACGCATTTGCAAAATCATGATAAAAGTGCTGTGTATGATGTTGTGTGATCAGCACTAACAGGATATATTGGGGGGTCAGAAAATACCTCCTTTGATGAAATGACATTTAAAATGAATTTTGAAAACAAAGTGGGAGTTAGTTATGTGAACAGCATTGATGAAGAGTAGTTCATGCAGAGGGAAAAACATACAAAAAAGTTCTGAAATGGAGAGAACCTGCTGATTTTGAGGTTAGCAGGTAATACACTAAGGGAACAGTAGACTAAGATGAAACCAGAGTGATATGTAGGACTCTCATCATATAAGGGCCTCTGAGCAGTGTTAAACATTCTGGATTATTTTGGATTTTATCTTAAGAAGGAAATCACTAGAGTGTTCTACAGAGGATGGACATATAACCTATTTACATTTTGAGAAGTTATTTCTGGCTACTGCTAGAAAAGATATTGGAAGAATTTTTAAGACTAGAATTGGGAGACTAGTTAAGAAGCATTGCATGATACCAGATGAAAGGTAGCCTGTGGACAACAAAGACAGAAAGAAATTATTTTTCTGAACTCTTTCACACTTTCAGATCTAAGTCAAATATTGCTGATTCTCCCTAGGCATAACTGGCCACCTTTTTTTCTAAGCTTCCACCAGATTCCTGATCACACCACTTTGTGGCTGTAATATGTATACTCTATTACTCTGCATTGTCATTGGTTGTTCTTGTATCCATTTCTCTCACTTTATTCTGAACTCCCTCAGAGAATGGACCTTATCTTTCTCTTCTTTATACACCTAGTACTGTAATATATAATACTTGCTCAATTTTTGCATACTTCCCAAAGCCAATTTACTATTAAGAGTCAGAATTGTGATTTGAACCCAGATCTCACTGACTCCAGAGCTCACACTTTTACCACTATAGTGATAAATCTTTTACTTTTCCCCTCATAATATACTCTGGTAATATTCTGTATACTATTATAGGTTATTATAAGATTGAAGTCTTTATTCATTTGTTCACACATTCATTCAGCAAACTTTTATTGAATTTCTATGATGTGTAAGACACTGATAAAGTAAAAGTCTATAATATATTGATGAATTAGATAGTCCTTGCCCTCAGGGAGCACATATTTTGGTGGGAAATGTAGACACATGGTAATTATAATCTAAAGCAAAATAAACTGGTTAATATTCAGTTATAATGTAGCTTGACCTGTTAGAAAAAACTTTGGTTTTGGGGAAAAATATATCTTTTTAGAAATGTCAAAATAAATAGAATAAGAAACAGTCCCCATACCCATATTCAGATAATATTTAATTGTACATACTTGAAAAAATATCCATTTGCACATTTATGTAACTATTTTGGATCCCATTACATATTAAAAACTAAAATTTTGAACAGTTGATAAAATTTAAATTAGTACTTACTCAATTACAGACACATAGAAATCTGATATGCTTACATTGTCTTATTTAATATACACAGCAATGTTACAAGGTAGATACCATCATTATCCCCATTTTATGGATGAGGGCACAGAGCACTGGAATAGTTAAGTGATTTGCCCAAAGTAAGTGGAAGATTATGGATTAAAACTTGGGACTGTATAATTCCAGATTAGGTGCTCTTAAATATTTTATGATATTGCCCTTTTATTTTGTTTCAAAGCTGTTTTTTCTCTCACTCAATATCTTGTAAATATTTCCATTTCTGTGTCAATCGTAGGTTTCATTTTTAATGGCTGCATCTTTATTACATTGTGTATCTCATAAATTACTTAGCTATAATTGTTTCCTATTCAAGGATGTTTAGGTTATTTCTAATTTATTACTATTATAAAAGATATTTAAATTAACTTTCTGTGTATTTATCATTGTGTACTTGTTTCCTTATGTTCCTAAAAGTGGTGTTGCTGAGTCAAAGAGTATATATATTTTTATATTTTGTCACATGAGTCTCTGGAAAGAGTATCAGTTTATACTCTTAACAACAGTTCATGAGAATTTCAATTTCTTCATACCTTTATACTAGATTTTGCATAACCTGTCTTCACTTGTAATCAAATGAATAGGCAACTCACATAGCTATTATTGCAGAATTTCTTTACTCATGATAGAAAACTAAGTCAAAATAAGAGAAGAAAAGATATCTTTTAAATTAAGATAGAATCACAAAATTTTAAAACTGGGTAACTAGTCACATCTCTTAATTTTTAAAGATAAAGATTTTTAGGTAGTGACATTAGCAAGGCAGCAGACTACAGTGGCCTGGCTCTCATCCCCATCCACTTGCCCCACATAAAGGATCCAAAACATTGAATAAACAACTATATTTCAACTGAGTGGACAGAGTAAGTGCTCTGGAGAGCACCAGGGGAACTGCAAAACCCCTGTGGAGCATGGAAGCCTAGGATACCTCCAAAGAGTGTGGAGCAAATCATCCTGCCTCTGCCACACTATTTCCCCTGCCAGGAGCAGATCAGAACTGGGGATACTTCTACTTCTGGGGAGATGGCAAGCTGGAGACCTTCAGTGGTCCCTGTCACTGTTGCAGACACCAGCAGTTATTGCTACAGCGTGTTCCTCCAGTCCTCACAGACCTTGAGTCCAATTTGGACAATTGCCAGGAGTACACACAGGTGCATTCCCTGGAAGAGAAATTTCCTTGGCACCCTTGCTCATGAGATGTACATTTCTATGGCATGGCATCATCTTGAAACTGGACCTACATCTGGAGTGTGTCCTGCTTTGGGGCCAGTAGCCACTAAACCGTTCTACCCCTTAGGCTCCACAGTCCTTTCACTAAATTCACATAGGTGCCTACAGCACCAATACTCCAGTTGCCTGGAACCTAGGCCCAAAGGAATGACTGGGACTCTGATGTCTGAACAGATGAGGTATCCTGTCACCCAGGGAAACAGGCAAGCATGCACAGTGGAGAGGCTCCTTGCAGCTGCTGGGCCTGTGTGCACCCATTCTTGGCTTGACAACTGGACCAGAAGTAGCACCACCCTGTTGAAGAGGGTTACACACAGCTGCCTAATCTGCTCATGACCACCCCTGGCCTTACAGTGAGTCTGGCAGTGGTCTTGCCATTCCAGAGTCAGACACACAACCTTCTAGCCTACTGCACCCCCATGTGCCTGGCCAACAGGGAACCCTGCCCCAGCAAAACCATACCACCACAAATACAAGCTCCTGCAGCCGAGGCCACTGAGATATCCACAGGTGTTGCAGATGAGGATTACAGGTGAAGAATATGTTACAGAGATCATTTCTACTGAGTCCACCCAGAGCTGAAGCCACACAGTGTTTCCTGTTGACACCCTAGGATCCATCTACGGGAAAACCACCAAAGCTACTCCATAAAATGGAAAAAAGCAACACTTCCACTTGATGTGCAGATATGTGGAGTCACAAGAAACTTGAAAAAACAAGGAAACGTGACATTCCCAAAGGAATACAATTAAGTTCCCAGTAACAGGTCCTAAAGAAAAGGATATTTATAAACATCCTAACAAGACGTTAAGGACAAACAAGTCAGTAACATCAGGAAAACAATTCATGATCTGAATGAGAAATTCAAACAAAGAGATATCATAAAAAAGAACCAAACAAACAGAAATATTAGAGCTTACTATTTCAATGAATGTAATAAAAAATACAGTGGAGACCTTCAACAATGTACTAGCCCAGACAGAAGAAAGAAATCCTGAACTTGAAGATGTGATTTTAAAATAGTGAGAGAATAAAAAAGAATAATTAAAAAAGAATGAAGAAGGCCTACAGAACTTATGAGACACTATTAAGTGAACAAATATTTACACTGTAGAGTGTCAGAAAAAGAAGAAATGGAGAGAGACACAGAAGACCTATTTAACAAAATAATAGTGGAATCTTCTCAAGTCTTTTGAGAGATATGGACATTCAGATACGGGAGGCTCAAAGGTCCCTAGTAAAAGAATCAATAAAAAGAATCCTCTTCAAGGCACATTTTAATCATAATGTCTAAGTCAAAGACAAAGGGAGAATCTAAAAGAGAAAAATGTCAAGTCACATATAAGAGAATCCTCATTAGATTGTCAGCAGAGTTCTCAGCAGAAACCTTGCTAAGCCAGGAGAGAATAGCATGATATATTCAAAGTATTGAAAGAAGAAAATCAATGAGCCGAGAATACTATATCCATACTTCAGGAATAAAAGAGAACTAAAGACCTTCCCAGACAATTAAAAACTGAGGATCCATCATCAATAGACTGGCCTTACAAGAAATGCTTACAGTAGGGCTACAAGGCAAAACAAAAAGACAATAATTAATATCACGAAAGCATGTGAAAGTACTAAATGCACTAGTGTAGGTAAGTGCCACTCAGAATACCCTAAGTGTTGTAATGGTGCTATGTAAATCCTTCAAACCTCTAATGAAGATTTAAAGCTACAAAGGTCAAAAACATCAATAGCTACAGTTAGTGCTTGAG
The DNA here is from genome assembly GCF_000951045.1 of Mandrillus leucophaeus. Taxonomy (NCBI): domain Eukaryota; kingdom Metazoa; phylum Chordata; class Mammalia; order Primates; family Cercopithecidae; genus Mandrillus; species Mandrillus leucophaeus. Next base: position 42,367 of record NW_012100677.1, on the reverse strand, counting down.
GAACACACAAAAGATAAAGATATAAATTAAGACAACCAAAATACAAATGGTATGAGGGGAGAAAAAAGTCAAAGTATTTTTATGTGACCAAAATTAAGGCAAAATCAGCTTAAAATAGTCTAACTGTAAGACTCTTTATGTTAGGCCCATGGTAACCACAAAAAAGAATTTTGTCATCCAAGTTGTTTAATTTTTCTCCTTCTCCCTCAGGAATGCCAATAATTCATGGATTTCATCACTTTCCATAATTCCATATTTCTCAAAGATTATTTTCGTTTAAAACTTTTTTTTCATTATTTTTCTCTGGGTTAGTTTAAAAGACTGGGCTTCAATTTTTGAAATTCTTTCTTCTGCTTGGCCTCATCTATTGATAAAGCTCTCAATTGTATTTTGAAATTCTTGAAGGGAGTTTTTCAGTTTTCATTGTTCTGACTGATTTTTCAAGATATTTATCTCTTCCTTCATTTTCTGGATTGCTTTCAAAGCTTTTTTGTGTTTTCAATAATGTTTTGGATCTTGTTTAGCTTCATTGTAATCCATGCTTTGAAATTCTTTATATGTCATTTATTACTTTGCATTTTGATTACAGACCGTTTCTGGAGAGCTATTGTGATCTTTTGGTGGTGTCACAACATTGAAATTTTTCATGGTGCTAGAATTCTTATGGAGGTTCCTTATCTGGAGAGGTTAGCAATTCTAAAAATTGTTTTTTTTTTTTGTGAATAGGATTTTTTCATTTTCCGCATATGTATGTATGTATGTATGTGTGTATGTGTGTGTGTATATGTGTGTGTGTGTGTGTGTGTGTGTGTGTGTATATATATATATTTCTTTTTCTTTCCCTTCTCCCTAGGGGTGTGACTGTAGAGTATGTTGAATAGGGTCTTTTGGCTTTGCTTGTATAGCCCTATGCACTTCTGTTGGCAGGTTTTATATTGGGCCATGTGGTTTGACCTACATGCCAATAGATGGCACTTGTGGGAAAGAGCCATCTGTGGAACAAGCAGGTGAGTTTGTACTGATCTTTATTTACTGTGGAGTGTACTCTGTTGTTTCAGATGAAGGACCCCGAGCCTTGGAATGCCTGGTGCTCTGAGCTTCCTGTTCCATGGGGGTGGAGGGACACAGCTGGGCAACACTGGAGCCTCTGGGTTACCCACAAATATCCTGATGGTCAGCACAGGCTCTAGTCCTGGGGAGGGTGACTGGGAGGAGCTCCTGCTGAAGCATGTTGAGGTATTTGTGGGAGGGTGTGTGGGCTGTACTTGCTCCACATCCTATATAGGCTTGAACTTGATCTGTTTCCCTATCACACCCCTGTTCCATGGCTCTGACTCCTAGTTCAGATGCGTACTGCATTAGTGTGTCTCTGGACCACAATGTAGTTGAGAGCCACAGGAAACACCTGTTTTTGCGACTCTCCACGGGAGTGGTTTAAGGGCATAACCTCATCACTCAGCCTGAATTAGACAACTTAATGGCTCCTCTGTTCTCTGATGAGGCAATATTGCTGTTTCTCATAAAGAGAGTAGGTTCATTTTTAGGCCTGTGCAAGTGGATATTGGTGTTGGTGGTGTCAACTAGTTAGGTTGGCCTGACCACAAACCCTTGAGGAAATGGTCAGGTGCTAGCAGAGTTGGAATGGGGTAGACAGTCCTCTAGTTCTCAGGCCCCTAGACGTCCTGATGGACAGCATGTATGAGTCCTAAAGGACTGGTCAGGCCAGCCCAAAGTTGAGGTGCTGGCTGTGATCAGGAGGGTAGCCTTGTTCTGTGCTCACTGGCAGATCTCTCAGGTGAGAGCAAGCACTATGGTTATGTGATTGGAGCCCAAGGGACTATCACAGGCCTGTGGGGGTTTGGTTTTCAGAATACCTCTGTGTTTAGGCATACATGGTGTGGCTGTGCTGTGAACCTTTCGTTCGGGAGGGCTAGGGGCAACTGGGGCAACGGAGACTGGTGGCTGTGGAGTACATGGCATGCTTACACTTCCCTCCCAGCCAGGTGATGCTGGATTTTGCTGTTTTGGACATGTAAAGGTGCCCAGCCTTGTCTGTTGCCTCTGGGAATTTTGCTCCAGAGGAATGCTTGTTGTGACTTACCACAGTGTTCAGGTAGGTGTGGGGCTGCTGTGCTGGGAGCCCAAGCCTTGTGCTGTGAGGAGCAGCAGATGTAGGGGGTTGTGCAGCGTGCAGTATGGCTGCTTCCCAGAGGAACACAGAATTGTGACTACCTGCACTGTCCAGGTGGGAACAGGGCTGCTGCACTGGGAGCCCAAGCCAGCAAGCCTTGCATGGCAAGCAGCAGCAGGGGCATGGGGGTCTCACGTGGTATAGTCTGGCCACTCCTCAGGACTGCTGCTGTGGCTTCTATCCTGGGATGTGCAAAAGAGCCTGTCTTCCCTTGTTGGGGCTATAGCAACTGATGCTGGTCTGCTCAGGTATCCATGGCCTGAGGGGTTTCAGAGTGAACAGGCAACCTAAAGAATGGGAGAAAATTTTTGCAATCTACCCTTCTGATAAAGGTCTAATACCCAGAATTTACAAGGAACTTAAACAAATTTACAAGAAAAAACAACCCCATCAAAAAGTGGGCGAAGGATATGAACAGACAATTTTCAAAAAAATTAACCATTTTAAAGCAGATGATTTGGTGGCATTTTGTACATTGACAATGTTATATTACCATCATCTGTATTTAGTTAACAAAATATTTTCACAACCCCCCATAAAACTCCTGTAGTCATTAAGAAGTCGCTTTCCATGTCTTATTTTCCCCAGCCTTTGGCAATCACTTGATTTTCTTCCTGTCATTATGGATTTATCTAGCCTTGATATCTCACATAAGTGGAATACAATATGAGAAATTTTATACCTGGGTTCTTTCTCTCAGAATGATTGTTTTGAGATTTATTTATGTTGTAGCATGTATCAGTATCTCGCTTTGTGTTTATGGCTGAATCATAGTCCATTGTTTGAATATACCCCATTTTGTTTATCCATTAATCTGTTAATGGACATTTGGGTTGTTTCCACCCTAGAATAGTTTTAAATTTATAGAGAAATTGCAAAGATACTGCATGTATTTTATGTATACCTACTCCCAGTTTCTCCTATAGTTAATATTTTACGTAGTATAGTACATTTGCTGTAAATAATGAACCAATATTGATACTTAATTATCAACTAGCTGAAGTCCATGCATTACCCAGATATGCTTAGTTTTTTTTTGTAATGGACATTTTCTGTCTCAGGGTCTTATCCAGGATACCAAGTTCTGTTTTGTCATTATTTCCCCTTAGGCAATTCTAGACTGAGAATTTCTCAGACTTTTATTTTTGATGACTTTAATAATTTTGAGGAGTGCTGGCTAGGTATATTTCAGAATGTCTCTTATTTTGAACTTATTAAATGTTTTCTTGTGATTATACAGGGGCTACTGGTTTAGGGAGAAAGACTACAGAGAATAGCCAAGTGTATTTAGTCTGTTTTCATGCTACTATGAAGAATTGCCTGAGACTGGGTAATTTATAAAGAAAAGAGGTACACTCACAGTTCTGTCTGGCTTGGGAGGCCGCAGGAAAATTACAGTCATAGCAGAAGGGGAAGCAGGCATGTCTTACATGGAGGCAGGCAAGAGAGAGAAAAGGGGAAACTGTTATTTATAAAACCATTAGATCTCCTGAGAATTAACTGACTATTACAAGAATAGCTTGGGGAAAACTGCCCCCATGATCCAGTCACCTCTTACCAGGACCCTCCCTTGGCACCTGGGGATTACAATTCAGATTACAATTCAAGGTGAGATTTGGGTGGGGACACAGAGCCAACCATATCATTGTGCCTCTGGCCCCTCCAAAATCTCCTGCCCTCACATTTCAAAACAAAATCATGCCTTCCCAACAGTCCCCTAAAGTCCTAAGTCATTCCAGCATTAACTCCAAGTCCAAGTCCAAAGTTTTATCTGAGACAAGTCCCTTCCATCTATAAGCCTGTTAAAAAAAAAAAAAAAGCTAGTTACATCCAAGATATGATTGGAGTACAGGCATTGGGTAAATGTTCTCATTCCAAATGGGAGAAATTAGCCAAAACAAAGGGGTTACAAGCCCCATGCAAGACCTAAAGCCAGCAGGGCAGACATTAAATATTAAAGCTCCCAAATTATATCCTTTGACTCCGTATCTCACATGTGAGGCATGCTGTTACAAGAGGTGGGCTCCCATGACCCTGGGCAGTTCCTTCATGGACTGGCATTGAGTGCCTGCATTTTCCAAGCACACGGTACAAGCTCTTGGTGCATCTACCATTCTGGGGTCTAGAGGATGGTAGCCATCTTCTTATATCCCCACTAGGTAGCACCCCCATTGAGGACCCTGTGTGGGGGCTCCAAACCCACATTTACCTTCTGCATTGCCCTAGCAAGAGGTTCCTCTCCATGAGAGCTCCCCCTACCCATAGCAAAAGTTCTGCCTGGACATCCAGGTGTTTCCATACATCCTCTGAAACCTAGGAAGAGGTTCCAATTCTCAGTTCTTGACTTCTGTGCACCCACAGGACTAACATCATGTGGATTGGGGCTTGCACCTTTTGAAGCCATAGCCCAAGCTGTACCTTGGCCCCTTTTAGCCACAACTGGAAATGAAGCAGCTGGGACGCAGGACACTATGTCCTGAGGCTGTACAGAGCTGGGGGGCCGGGGAGGTGGTGCCCTGGGCCTGGCCAATGAAACCATTTTTTCCTCCTAGGCCTACAGGGAGGGGATGCTGTGAAGGTCTCTGACATGCCCTGGAGACATTTTCCCCGTTGTCTTGTCTATTAACGTTCAGCTCCTCATAACTTATACAAATTTCTGCAGAATGCTTGAATTTCTTCCCAGAAAATGGATTTTTCTTTTCTATTGCATTGTCAGTCTGCAAAATTTCCAAACTTTCATGCTCTGCTTCCTCTTGAATACTTTGCTGCTTAGAAATTTCTTCTGCCAGACACCCTGTATCAACTCAGTTGAGTTCAAAGTTTCACAGATCTCTAGGACAGGGGCAAAATCCTCCCACTCTCTTTGCAAAAGCATGGCAAGAGTCACCTTAGCTCCATTTCTTAAGAAGGTCCTCATCTGCATCTGAGACCATCTCAACCTGGACTTCATTGTCCATATCACTATCAGCATTTGGGTTGACACCATTCAACAAGTCTCTAGGAAGTTCCAAACTTTCCCACATCTTACTGTCTTCTGAGCCCTCCAAGTCTCTAGGAAGATCCAAACTTTCCCATGCTTTTCTGTCTTCTTCTGAGCCCTCCAAGCTGTTCCAATGTCTGCCGGTAACCCAATTCTAAAGTCACATGCACATTTCAATTATAGCAGCACCCCATTCTCTGCTGTACCAATTTACTGTATTAGTTCATTTTTACACTGCCATACTGACATACCGGAGACTGGGTAATTTACAAAGGAAAAATGCTTAATTGACTCTCAGTTTTGCATGGCTGGGAAGCCTCAAAAAATATACAATCATGGCAGAAGGGGGAGCAAACACATTCTTCTTCACATGGCAGCAGGAGAGAGAAGTGAGAGTGAAGGGCAGAAAAGCCTTTTATAAAACCATCAGATCTCATGAGAGCTCACTCACTATCATGAGAACAGCATGAGGGAACTGCCCCCATGATCTAATCACTTCCCACAAGGTCCCTCCACCAACACATGGGGATTATAATTTGGATTACAATTCAAGATTAGATTTTGGGTGGGAACACGGCCAGACCATATCATTCTGTCCTTGGCCCCTCCCAAATCTCATGTCCCACTTTATTGTATTTGTTTGTTCACAGCTGCTATAAAGAACTGCCCAAGACTGGGTAATTTATAAAGGAAAGAGCTTTAATTGACTTACAATTCTGCATGGCTGGGGAGGCCTCAGGAAACTTACAATCATGGTGGAAGGGGAAACAAACATGTCCTTCTTCACATGATGGCAAGAAGGAGAAGTGCCAAGCAAAGAGAGAAAAGCCTATTATAAAAACCATCAGATCTTGTGAGAACTTACTCACTATCATGAGAACAGCAGCATGGGGGTAAATTGCCACCATGATTCAATTACCTCCCACCTGGTCCATCCCACAACATGTGAGGATTATGGGAACTACAATTCAAGATGGGATTTGGGTGGGGACGTAGCCAAACCATATCAGTCTTCTGCTGCTGCCTATAGTAGTAAGTAGCAGTCATTTTCTTTAGCATTCTTTCCTGTCATTAAAAGTCATCTTAGAATTTGTCTTCAACCAGAGGCCTGACTTTTAGTCTCAAATCCATTGGGGAGCAACTTTAGTACTTTTTACCTGTAAGAGCAAAACTCCTGGCTACTGTGGCCTAATTTTCAATCTGGAGCCCGCTAGGCTCTGGGCTTTTTTTCTCTACTTATTCTTGACTTTTTTTTCTTTTTTAACTTTTGTTTCACAGAGATGCTCATCTGTCCTCTAAAACCTGATATATCTGTGTGGTTATATATATAATTACTATATATTTGGAGGGGGTATGTAAATTATGAGAGTGCTGAGCTATGTACCTCAGAAGTCAAAATATCAGTTAAAAGCCATATAACAGGCTATTATATTGATATTTCAAAAATATTTATTTTAATTTATAATTTCAAATAAATTTGAAGGTACTGAGTATAAAAGATCGAGAAACACTAGTATAAAATGTTTGGAGTTAAGTAAATTTTGGGGTGAGTCTGGAACATGGGGAAATACTGAATGTATTGTAGGAGACAAAGCTAGAAATAAAGGAGCCAGATAACAGGGACATTGGTTCCTATTCTAACCGAGCCGTTGAATAAGGATTTGAAGAGATGAGTGACATAGTTAAATTTGCATTTTAGAAAGATCACTCTGGCACAAATATGGGTGATAGATTGGTGGCAACAATTAGGTGATAAGTGATGAAGTGTTGCCTAAAAGTAGCGTGGCAGGGCTGGAGAGTGATACAGGTTTTCTTTTATGTTGATTAGTTCGATAAAATTATCACTGGGTAAATTCATGCTGCTGCCTAAGATTCCTTGTTAAATTTCACAATGTGATGGACTCCAGGAGGATTTTCCTACATTGAGAGATGGAGATTTTGTGTGTGTGTGTGCTCAAGAATAGCTATGTTTGGGGAAATAATGATTTTTTAAGAAAAACTAAGGAATCAGGAGGTTTTAATATTAATTCATTAGAGTTAATTTAGTATTTTGTAAGATTAATATCAACATTCAAATAAGGTTGGAGTATAAACAGAGGCTCATGTTTGTGTGTGGCAGCTGAAGGACTGAAGTCAGAGAACCAGAATTGACTCCAGCTCTGGCTTAACACAGTATAGCCTGAAGCAAGTCACTTCTCATTTGGGCATTATTAATTTTTTTCTTTAAAGTGGAATAAACCTTAAGATTCCTTCTAATTCTTACCAGATTATAGTCTTAATTAAGAGTTCATGGTATGAGGAATAATTTTAAAAATGAAAAACAGACTACTCTTCTATTATCTTGGCTGATGGCAATAATATGACCTTTAGAAGAAATAACACTGATCTTAAGGGTTGATGTGATGATTAATTTTAAATCTTGACCAGGCCATGGTCCCCAGACATTTGCTTAAACCTTAGTCTAGATGCTACTGTGATTGTATTTTTAGATAAAATTCACATTAAAATTATTAGGCTTGAAGTAAAGCAGATTACCGTCTATAGTATGGTGTGGTGCTTATTCAAATAGTTAAACATCATAAAAGTAAAAAGATTGACTTCCCCAAAGAAGAGGAAATTCTGTCTGTGGTCATCCTTCAGACTCAAGCTGCAACATTAACTCTTCCCTGGATCTTCAGTCTGACAGCCCAATCTGCAGATTTTGGACTTGCTGTCCTCCTCAATTGTTTTAACCAATTTCTTTAAATAAATCCGTGGGCGAGCTTCAGCAGACTTAAATGTTCTTGCTAATGGCTCTGAAGAGAACAGTGGATCTCCCCGCATAGTGCTTGAGATTTGCTAAGGGACAGGCTGCTTCCTCAAGTGGGTCCCTGACCCCTGTGCCTCCTGAATGAGACACACCTCCCAGCAGGGGTTGACAGACATTTCATACGGGAGAGCTCCGGCTGGCATCTGGCAGGTGCCCCTCTGGGACAAAGCTTCCAGAGGAAGGAGCAGGCTGCAATATTTGCTGTTGCACAGCCTGCACTGGTGACATCCAGGCAAACAGGGCCTGGAGTGGACCTACAGCAAAATCCAGCGGATTTGCAGAAGAAAGGCCTGACTACTAGAAGGAAAACTAACAAACAGAAAGCAATGGCATCAACATTAACAAAAAGAACACCCACACAAAAACCTCATCTGAAGGTCACAACATCAAAGACCAAAGGTAGATAAATCATGAAGATGAGGAAAAACCAGTACAAAATGGCTGAAAATCCCAAAAAACAGAATGCCTCTTCTCCTCCAAAGGATCACAACTCCTCGCCAGCAAGAGAACAAAACTGTACAGAGAGTAAGTTTGAAGAATTGACAGAAGTAGGCTTCACAAGGTGGGTAATTACAAAGCCCTCCGAGCTAAAGGAGCATGTTCTAACCCAATGCAAGGAAGCTAAGAATCTTGATAAAATGTTACAGGAACTACTAACTAGAATATCCAGTTTAGAGAAGAACATAAATGACCTGATGGAGCTGAAAAATACAGGACAATAACTTCGTGAAGCATACACGAGTATCAATAGCTGAATCGATGAAGTGGAAGAAAGGAAATCAGAGATTGAAGATCAACTTAATGAAATAAAGCATGACGACAAGATTAGAGAAAAAAGAATGAAAAGGAATGAACAAGGCCTCTAAGAAATACGGAATTATGTGAAAAGACCAGACCTACGTTTGATTGGCATACCTGAAAGTGAGGGGCAGAATGGAACCAAGTTGAAAAACACCCTGCAGGATATTATCCAGGAGAACTTCTCCAACCTAGCAAGACAGGCCAAAATTCAAATCCTGGAAATACAGAGAACACCACAGAGATATTCCTTGAGAAGAGCAACCCCAAGACACAATGTTGTCAGATTCACCAAGGTTGAAATGAAGGAAAAAATGTTAAGGGCAGCCAGAGGGAAAGGTTGGATTACCCACAAAGGGAAGCCCATCAGACTAACAAGGGATCCTCTGCAGAAACCCTATAAGCCAGAAGAGAGTGGGATCCAATATTCAACATTCTTAAAGGAAAGAATTTTCAACCCAGAATTTCACATTTAGCCAATCTAAGCTTCATAAGCAAAGGAGAAATAAAATCCTTCCCAGACAAGCAAATGCTGAAGAATTTTGTCATCACCAGGTCCACCTGTACAAGAGCTCCTGAAGGAAGCACTAAATATGGAAAGCATAAACCAGTGCCTGCCAGTGTGAAACCATACCAAAATGTAAAGACCGTCGACACTATGAAGAAACTGCATCAAGTAATGGGCAAAGTAACCAGCTATCATCATATGACAGGATCCAATTCACACATAACTGTATTAATCTTAAATGTAAATGGACTAAATGCCCCAATTAACAGACACAGACTGGCAAATTGGAAAAAGGGTCAAAACCCACTGGTGTGCTGTATTGAGGAGACCCACCTCACATGCAAAGACACCCATAGGCTCAAAATAAAGGGACGTGGAAAGCTTTACCAAGCAAATGGAAAGCCAAAAAAGCAGGGGTTGCAATCCTAGTCTTGGATAAAACAGACTTTAAGCCAACAAAGATTAAAAGAGACAAGGGCCTTGCATAATGGCAAAGGAATCAATGCAACAAGAAGAACTAACTATCCTAAATATACATGCACAGAATAGAGGAGCACCCAGATTCATAAAGCAAGTTTTTTGAGACCTACAGAGAGACTTACACTCCCACACAGTAATCCTGAGAGACTTCAACACTCCACTGTCAACATTAGACAGATCAACGAGACAGAAAGTTAACAAGGATATCCAGGAATTGAACTCATCTCTGCAGCAAGCAGACCTAATAGACAT
>NW_012100677.1:0-31074 GCF_000951045.1 Mandrillus leucophaeus | reverse complement strand
AAAATTCAAAACCCCTTCATACTAAAAACACCCAATAAACTAGGTATTGATGGAATGTATCTCAAAATAATAAGAGCTATTTAGAACAAGCCCACAGCCAATATCATACTGAATGGGCAAATTCTGGAAGCATTATCTTTGAAAACCAGTACAAGACAAGGATGCTTTCTCTCACCACTCCTATTCAACATAGTATTGGAAGTTCTGGCCAGAGCAATCATGCAAGCGAAAGAAATAAAAGTTATTCAAATAGGAAGAGAGGAAGTCAAATTATCTCTGTTTGCAGATGACATGATTGTATATTTGGAAAACCCCATCATCTCAGCCCAAAAACTCCTTAAGCTGATAAGCAACTTCGGTAAAGTCAAAGGATACAAAATCAATCTGCAAAAATCACGTCATTTGTATACATAAATAATAGACAAACAGAAAGCCAACTCATGAGTGAACTCCCATTCACAATTGCTACAAAGAGAATAAAATACCTAGGAATAAAACTTACAAGGGATGTGAAGAACTTGTTCAAGTAGAACTACAAACCACTGCTCAAGGAAATAGTAAGAGAGGACACAAACAGATGGAAAAACATTCCGTGCTCCTGGATAGGAAGAATCAGTATTGTGAAAATGGCCATACTGCCAAAAGTAATTGATAGATTCACTGCTGTTCCCATCAAGTTCCCATTGAATTTCTTCACAGAATTAGAAAACTACTTTAAATTTCATACAGAACCAAAAAAGCCAGTATAGCCAAGACAATACTAAGAAAATAGGACAATGCTGGAGGCATCCCACTACCTGACTTCAGACTACACTTCAAGGCTACAGTAACCCAAACAGCGTGGTTCAGGTACCAAAACAGATATATAGAGCAATGGGACAGAACGGAGGCCTCAGAAATAACACCACACATCTACAACCATCTGATCTTTGACAAACCTGACAAAATCAAGCAATGGGAAAATGATTCTTTATTTAATAAATGGTTTTGGGAAAACTGGCTAGCCATATGCAGAAAGCTGAAACTAGACCCCTTCCCTACACCTTACACAAAAATTAACTCAAGTTGATTAAAGATTTAATTGTAAGACCCGAAACCCTAAAAAGCCTAGAAGAAAACCTAGGCAATGCCACTCTTGTATATTTTCTTCTACACATGTTATGATTTTGGGTTTTACATTTGGGTATATGATCCATCTTGAGGTAATTTTTGTATATGATTTTCAGTAAGGATTAATGTTTATTTTGAGCATTACTTATTAAAAAGACTTATTTTCTCATTGAATTGCCTTGTCATCTTTCTTAAAATAAATTGCTCATAAATATATGGGTTCATTTCTGTATTCTTTATTCTGTTTCATAGGTCTGTCATTTTGAAATACCAAATTGTCTTGATTACTAAATTTATAACAGTTTTCACTAAAATTGCTTTGAGACATTCTATTATATTTTCAAATACATTGTAGAATGAGATAATCAATGTCTACGAAAAGGCTTCCAGAATTTGATTGTGGTTCAATTGAATCTACATACGTATATTGGGGAGAATTACCATTTTAAAGTATTCTTCAAATTCTCTCAACATTTTGTAGTTTTTATGTAGTTTCAATGTAGAAGATTTGGATATCTTTGGTTAGATTTATTTCTAGGTATCCTGTGTTTTTTTGGTATCACCATGAATGGGATTCTTAAAATCTTATTGTTAATTTTTTGATAGTAGTGCCATTGCTTGTTGCTACTGCAATTATTTTCGAATATTCACTTTGTGTCTGTGACTTTGCTAAATTTATTTGTTGCCTCAAGTAGTTAATTTGTCAATTTTCTATTCTTTACGTAGAAAAATCTATGTGAATAATACTATCATCTGTTAGTAAGGAAAGTTTTAGTATTATTTCCTCTTTCCTAATATTTATGCCTTTTATTTGTTTTTCTTCCTCTCTTGCAACAGTACTGGTACAAAAACAGATATATAGACCAATGGGACAGAACAGAGGCCTCAGAAATAACACAACACATCTTCAACCATCAGATTTTTGACAAACCTGACAAAAACAAGCAATGCAGAAAGGATTCCCTACTTAATAAAGTGTGTTGTGAAAACTGGGTAGCCATATGCAGAAAACGACACTGGACCCCTTCCTTACACCTTATACAAAAATTAACTCAAGATAGATTAAAAGACTTAAATGTAACACCTAAAACCATAAAAACCCTAGAAGAAAACCTGGGCAATACCATTCAGGACATAGGCATGGGCAAAGACTTCATTACTAAAACATCAAAAGCAATTGCACCAAAAGCCGAAATTGACTAATGGGATCTAATTAAACTAAAGAGCTTCTGCACAACAAAAGAAACTATCATTAGAATGAACAGGCACCCTATAGAATGGGATAAAATTTTTGCAATATATCCATCTGACAAAGGGCCAATATCCAGAATCTACAAGGAACTTAAACACATTTACAAGAAAAAAACAAACAGCCCCATCAAAATGCGGGTGAAGGATATAAACAGACACTTCTTAAAAGAAGACACTTATGCAGCCAACAAACATATGAAAAAAGCTCATCATCACTGGTATTAGAGAAAGGGAAGTTAAAACCACAATGAGATACCATCTCACACCAGTCATAATGGTGATCATTTAAAAAGTCAGGAAACAATAGGTGCTAGAGAGGATGTGGAGAAGTAGGAACGCTTTACACTGTTGGTGGGAGTGTAAATTAGTTCAACCATTGTGGAAGATAGTGTGGCGATTCCTCAAGGATCTGGAACCAGAAATATCATTTGACCCAGCAATCCCATTACTGGGTATACACCCAAAGGATTATAAATCATTCTATCATAAAGCCACATGCACACACATGTTTATTGTAGCAGTATTCACAATAGCTAAGATTTGGAACCAACCACAATGCCCATCAATGATAGACTGGATAAAGAAAATGTGGCACATAAACATCATGGAATACTATGCAGCCACAAAAAAGAATGAGTTCATGTCCTTTGAAGGGACATGAATGAAGCTGGAAACCATTATTCTCAGCTAACTAACACAGGAACAGAAAACCAAACACCACATGTTCTCATGAGTGGGAACTGAGCAACAAGAACATGTTGGGAGGGGAACATCACACTCTGGGGCCAGTCAGGGGGTGGGGGGCAAGGGGAGGGATAGCATTAGGGAAATACCTAATGTGGTTTGATGGGTGCAGCAAACCACCATGGCCCAGGTATACCTATGTAACAAACCTGCACATTCTGCATGTGTGTCCCAAAACTTAAAGTATAATTAAAAAAGTAAAAAGTAAATAAATCTTGCTCAGTCTATGTGCATGTGCATGCATGCATGCATGTGTGCACATACACACACACACACACACACACACTCCTTTTATTGGTTAGTTTCCTTTGAAGAGCCCTGACAAATACAGTTTGTTATTAAACATTTTGTAGATAAAAAATAAATTTTTTGTGTCATATTGAATAGTTTTTGAAACGTATTTGCATCAAATGATAGTAAACATTTACCTGCCTTCTAGGAACTGTGAAAGATGTGTCAATAAATCAGTCGATATCTCTATCCTCAGTAAGTTTCCAATTTCGTTGGGAAGACAAGACTTCATCTTGTAAAAAAATTAAGTAATAAAATTAGAGTGAAATAATCTAAGGACAAGGAGATGAAAAATTTTAGAAGATCTCTGATTAGTTGACAAATATTACTTTAGAGATCAAATGCTATTAAATACAGTTGATCATTGTGGGTTAGGAAAAACTTAAGAAAGGAAAAAAGTCAACAGTATTAATTAGTTTTAACCTGTAATCTCAGAAGATTCTCACAATTGCTCTTATGGGATTAGGCACTATTATCTCTTTGTTCATCAGAATTTCTCATGTTATATTTATCCCACGGTCATACAACATTAATAGGTAATGTCTGGAAATTTTGCTCCTATTTTCACTACGCTATGTTGCTGAGAAAATTTCATGGAGGTAGGGTTGTAATAAGACCTGGAGATTTAGGTATGCTATTTGCAAAGCTGAGTCAACAATGAGCAAAGGACAGTCATAGGACTCAGTTCTGATGTCCTTTTATTTAGAGGAGTTTGTGGAAAAGGAAGGAAGCAAAAGTCCTTGATAGGAAGGTGAAAATAAAATATCATATTAATTTATTCCTGAATCATCAAGGCCTTGAATAATTCTGTCAAGGGTGTGCATAAAGTGGGTTTGACTAACCCAGAGATGCTAGGTTTTTGCCTCAGCCATGTCAATAACTGACCTGTTTTCCACATTTGTGAGATAAGTGAGCAGAGTGTTTTTTCACTTTACAAATGTTTTCTTGTTACCTTTTATCAGGGGATTGTGCTTGCTCCTACTTGTAAGTATCTTATGGCTGTGATAAAGTCATAGATAATGTTTCTCTAACATATACTTTGGTTTATCATCAATATATTACACAACTTTTACAATCTCAGCTACAGACAATTAATTGTTGGAGCCAGGAGAGTCTTTGGAAATATATCACTTCCTCATAACTGGCTTGGTTTAGAATCAAGTGTGTTTCTAGTCCAAATGATCCAGTAAGAATTGATTTTCTTTTATCTATAAGATATATGAGAATTTGTGTTAGTCATTGGCTTACCTTGACAAGTTACAGTTCAAAATATTAAAAATTAGTCTTAGCACATCATCAAAAATCTGGTTCCTCTACCTACCTCCTACATAATGTCATGGTGCTACTTGGGAGATCAAAGTGAATTCTAAATATAAAAATAAAAGACCTATCACATTGGGATGTAAAAAACCATTCATGGATACCTTTGTAAACCAAGGATCAGGACACTATGTTGTTCAGACCTACAATAAGTGTAGGTTTTGGCACTAGACATTGATAAAGTAGACCAGTTATGCAGAAGAGGATGTATGAGAACAAAACATTTGTTGAGTAGTTGAAGGAGTTGGTGATATGAATATGATGGTTATCATTAAATATTTCGTGTTTTATCACATGGAAGCAGTAGTAAAATCCTTCTACTTTCTCTGTAATTAATTCAGAAAGCCTAATTCATACCAATGTGTAGAGGCAAAATTCAGTTCAATGTAATTAAATAATGTAAAATAATACTTGTCTAATGAGCACAGTGTCCAGGAATGCATTCATGAGGAAGTGTTGATGGCATGCAAGCAGAGATGCTGAAGCTATACTGATGAATAAACTGTGTGTCTAATAAAATTAAATAATCAATTGAATGAACAAATTAAGAGCTTCTTGGGTGATACTGGATCAGTATGTCTGAGGTGTATTATTTCAAAACTTTGAAATTTACTAAGATTTTATTATGCATAATTTCTGATCTGTCCTGGAGAATGTTTCTTGTTCACCTGAACTGATTGTGTATTCTCCTGTTTTGGGGTACAGTGTTCTGTAGTTTTCTGTTAGGTCTAGTTGGGGTTTTTTGTTGTTTCAGTCTTCTATTTTTCTTTTGATCTTTTTTTTTTTTTTTGCCCCTGTCAATTATTATAGACAACGTATTGAAGTCTCAATTATTGTTAAATTGTCTATCTTTTCAATTCTGAACGTTTTTGCATCATATATTTTGGGTCTTTCTTGATATGGGCATATATTTTTAATTATTGTATTGTCCATCAGGAAATTTTTTTTTCTGATGGGGATATGTTTGAAGACCCTCAGTGGATGCCTCCAACCTTGGATAATTCTGAACACTATATATACTATGTTTTTCTCTTATACATATAGACTTACAAGAAAACGTAACCCATACATTTGTCACAGTAAGAGATTGAGAGCAATAACTAATAATAAAATAGAATAATTGTAATAATACAATAAAAGTTGTGTGATTGTGGTATTGCTATCTCTCTCAAAATAGCTTAGCGTACTGTTCTCATCTATTTTTAGACCATGGTTGATCATAGGTAACAAACTATGGAACGTGAAACGGCAGATAAAAGAGAACTATTGTATACCCATAGTCTCTTTTGGGTGTTTGTGTGATATATTCTCTTTGCATATTTTTACTTGATGTCTGCTTCTGTCTTTGAATCTGAAGTGTTGGGTCATGTTTTTAATTCATTTTGCCATTTATGCCTTTTAATTGGAGTGCTTAATCCATTTGCATTTAATTTAATGAATGATAGAGTAGAATTTATATCTCATCATTTTATTATTTGTGTTATGTATATCATATGCCTTTTGTTTCTCTATTTCTTCACTACTACTATACTATTAGAAACATTCTAGTGTACCATTTAAATTCTTTTTAAAATTTATTTTACTATTTTTGAGTTATTTTCTAGTGTTAGCTCTGAGGATTAACCTTGACAGGTTAATTTATAAAAATACAGTTCAGATTAATAGCAACTTAATATAAGTTTTAATGGTATACAAAAATTTGTTTCTATATAGCTTTTTTCTCTGCCTTATTTGGATTCTTACTGTTATATAATTATATGTTAATACATCATATGCTCATAAATGTAAATTTATAATTATTATTTTTTTGTAGTTATGTTTTAAATCAGAAGAAAAAAGTTACAAACAAAAACAGGATTATACTTCTTTCATATTATATCATTCTTTTTGTTGATGCTCCATATTTCTTCTTGGGAATTCAAGTTACTATTAATATATAGGGTCCTTTCATTTCAGTGTGAAGGAAGGAATCCCTTTAGTATTTTTTGCAAGTTTGATTTGCTAGTGTATTGGTCTGTTCTTGTATTGCTATAAAGAAATACTTGGGACTGTTTAATTTACAAAGAAAAGAGGTCTAATTGGTTTACAGTTATGCAAGCAGTATAGGAAGCATAGCGTAGCAGCTTCTCCTTCTGGAGAGGAATCAGGAAGTTTCCATTCATGGCAAAAGGCAAATGGGGAGCAAGGCATCTCACATGATGGGAGCAGGAGCGAGAGAGAGAGAGAGGGTGGAGATGATACACAATTTTCAACAACTAGATCTGATGAGAATTCACTCACTATCATGAGAGCAACATCAAGGAGATGATGCTAAACCATTTGTGAGAAACTGTCCCCGTGATCCAGTCACCTCCAATCCACACACCACCTCTAACATTTAGGAGTTTGGTGGTGACACAGAGCCAAGCATTATCAGCTAGTGAGAAATTATGTTAGTGTTTTTATCCAAGACTATCTTTTTTTTAAAAAAAAATTAAAGGTAAGTTTTGCTAATGGAATTTGAGTTGAAAGTGTTTTCTTTCAGCACTCTGAATATGTCATCCTACTGCCTTCTGGTTTTCATGATTTCTGATAAGGAATAACCAGGTTTTTTTGTTACAAATATCAACTTTTATTTTATTGCAGGAGCACATGTACAGATTTGTTTTCTGAGAATATTGTATGGTGCTGAAGTTTGAAGTTTGGATCCCATCACCCTGGTAGTGACCAGACAACCTGGTTCTTAGTGTTTCAGCTCTTGTCCCTGTCTCTCTCTCCCACCTCTAGTAGTCTCCAGTATCTATTTTCCCATCTTGATGTCCATGTGTACCCGATGTTTAACTACCACTTATAAGTGAAAAATACTGTTTTTAATTTCTGTTTCTGTGTTAGTTCACTTAGGATAATGGCCTCCAGTTGCATCCAAGTTGCTGCAAAGGACATGATTTTATTCTTTTTTATTTCTGAGTAGTGTTTCATGGTGTATATATACCACACTTTCTTTATCCAGTCTAGCATTGATGGGCACCTGGGTTGATTCCACATCTTTGCTATGTGAATATTACAGTAACAAGCACATGAGTGCATGTTTCTTTTTGGTAGAATGATTTATTTCGTTTTGAGTATATACCCAGGAATGGTATTGATGTATCGAATGGTAGCTCTTTTTTAAGTTCTTTGAGAAATCTCCAGACTGGTTTCCACAGTGGCTGGATTAATTTACATTTTCATCAACAGCATATAAGCATTCCCTTTTCTCTGTAGCTTTGCTTTGCCATCATTTTTTTTTTAAAAACTTTTTAATAATAGCCATTATTAAAATGTCAAATTGTCTGACTGGTGTGAGGTGGTATCTCATAGTGGTTTTGATTTGCATTGCTTTGATGAGCAGTGATGTTGTTAATTTTTACCTACGTTGGTTGGCCATTTTTATGTCTTCTCTTGAGAAGTGTCTGTTCATGTCCTTTGCCCATTTCTTGTGTTTTTTTTTGTTTGTTTATTTGTTTGTTGCTTTAAGATTCCTATAGATTTGGGAAGTTACACCATTGTCAGATGCATAGTTTGCAAGTATCTTCTCCCATTCTATAGGTTGTCTATTTGCTTTGTTGATAGTTTATTTTGCTGTGCAGAAGCTCTTTCGTTTAACTAGGTCCCACTTGTATCTTTTTATTTTAGTTGCAATTGCTTTTGGGGACTTAGCCAAAAATTCATTTTCAAGGTTGATGTTGAAACTACTTTTGCTGCATCCCATAGGTTTAGTATGCTGTGTTTTAATTCTTGTTTGTCTAAACATGTTTTGAAATTTCCCTTTTACTTTTTCAATTGATCCATTTGTTATACAGGACATGTGGTTTAATTTCCATGGATTTTTGAATTTTCTGAAATTTCTTTTGTTATTGATTTCTAATTATATATCATTGTGGTTGTAAAAAATACTTGATATAATTTAAATCTTCTTAAATTTTTTAAGATTCAAAAAAGAAAATAAATTAGAGGTTACTCTTGCTGAGGATTTCTTGTTAATGAGTCACTCTTCTCTTGCTTCTTTTCAGACCCTTTCTTTGTCTTTGTCTTTCAAGTGTTTGATTATAATGTGTCTAAGGATCTCTAAGTTTATTCTACTGCACTTTGAGTTTCTTTGATGTGTATACTAACATTTTCATCAAATTTGGGAAGTTTTCAGGCACTATTTCTTTCAATATTCTTTTCCCTTTTTTCTTTATCTCCTCTCCTTCTGAGATTGCCAGTATGTGCATGTTGATGTGCTTGATGGTGTCCCAAAGATTTCTGAGACTCTATTAAATTTTTTCATTATTTTTTTTCTCTGTTGTTAGATTGGAGATTTCAGTTGACCCATCTTTAAATTTGCTGTGGCTTTTTTCTGCCTGGCCTGCTGTTGATACTTTCTAGTGATTTTTGTTTTTCAATTCAGTGGTACTTTTTAATTCCATTATTTTTATAAGGCTATTTAAAAATATTCTGTGTTTATACTTCTATCTCCTCATAGTAGTGTCTTTTGAAGAGAAGTTTTAAGCTTTGGAGAAATCCAGTTATTACTTTTTTTATGGATTCTTTTTGGTGCCACAGCTAAGAACACTTTGCCCAAGGTAGTATCACAATGATAGTTTCCTGTGTATTTCCTTTTTAATATTGTGTAGCTCTTACGTTAAGTGTGTAGTCCATTTTAGTTAATTTTTCTGTATCTTGTAAATGTATTCATGCATTCAATTCCTGTTGCTGGTATATTACATATCACATAGTATTTTAAAACAACATGCATTTTTTTATATTACAGTTTTTGATGTAAGAGTCTGAAATGGGTATTACAATGATAATATAAAACTATAGGACCACATTTCTTCTGGAGGATCCATGGGAGAATACATTTTCTTGCCTTTTCCCATCATCTAGAGGCTGACTGCTTCCTTTGACTCATGGGCCTTTCTTTTCTCTTCAAAGGCACCAGAATAACATCTTAAAATCTCTCTCTCTCTCTCTTTCCAAACACACACACACACACACACACACACATACACACACACACACTTCTACCTCTTTGTTTTAAGGACATTTGTGATTGCATTGAGCTCACCTGGATAATCCAGAATAATCTTTTGATGTTATGATCTTACTGTAATCACATCTGCAAAGAACCTTTGCTATTGTGTAAGATATTATATTCACCAGTTTCAGGGATTAGAACATGGACTTTTTGTGGGGCTCATTATTCTACCTGCTACATTATGGATATAATAATAATTGTAATTATCTTGCATCTTGATTCACAGTTGTCCAGCACCATTTCTTGGAAAGACTATGCTTTCCTCTTTTAACTGATTTCACATCTTTGTGGAAGATAAATAGATTTTATTTTTAAACTCTCAAATATGTTCTATTGATCTATATGCCTATCCTTGTATCATCACTGAAATATTTGGTTACTGTGGCTTTATACTAAGTTTTGAAATAAAATAGTATAAGTTTCCCAATATTATTATTATTTTTAAAATTGTCTTTGCTATTATAGATTATTTTAATCTCCATAAAGTTTAATATCAACTTATCAATTCCTGTAAAAACCCTGTTGGCATTTTGATAGGGATTGAATTAAAGTTACATATGAACTTAGGAGAAAATTGATATTGTGACTATACTTGTTCTTCAGTCCTGTTTATTTGGATCTTTAATTTCTCCAAGCCACTTTTTTATAGCTTGCATTATACAAGTCTTGTACTTTTTAAATTAACTTTATTTTTAATTTTTTGGATACTGTTATGAAGTGAGTTTTTCTTCATTTTAATTGTCAATGTTTTATTGCTAATATATAGGACTACAATATAATTTCATATATTGGTCTTAGATTCTATGTCTTTTATAAACTTGCTTATTAGTTTGCATACTTTGTCTGTAGATTCCTGAGGTCTTCCAAATATAGGATTACAGGATTACATCATCTGTGAATAAGAACATTTTTACTTTTTTCTTTCCAATTTACATATCCCACTTTGTCTTTCTCTGTCTCTCTCTCTTTCTCTCCCCTCTCCATGGCACTAGTTGTAACCTCCATTCAAATATTAATAGCAAGAGTCCACATTCTTGCTTTTTTCCTGATCTTTGGTGGCAGATTATTTTTTCCCCTTAATGTATGATGTTAGCTGTAGTCCACACATAGAGTTTGAGGAAATTGCCTTCTACTCATAGTATATCAAGAGCTATGTTATGAATGAATGTTGAATTTGTGTAGTGCTGTGCTTTTTCTCCATTTGTTGAAATGGTCTTATTATTTTAATACTCTTCTATAGTAGTATGGTGTGTTATATTAATTGATTTTTGGATATGAAACCAACCTTGCATCCTTGGGATGAATTCTACTTAGTCATAGTATATAATCCTTTCAATATTTTAAGGGATTTAGTCTGTTTGCTAATTTTTTTGTTAAACATTTTGCAGTCTATTACTATGAGGCATATTAGTTATTCGTTTTCTTGTGGGGCCATTGCCTGGCTTTGGTTGTAGAGTAAAAAGGTGAAATATTTGTCCCCACATGGCAGAAAAGCAGGACAGTGAGACTATACTCTTACAAGCTTTTTAAAAATAGTGGCATTAATCTATTAATTAAGGCAGAGTCTTCATGACCACCCTGAAGGCCCCACCTCCCATCACTGTTGCAATGGGGATTCAGTTTCCGACATGTGAATTTGGGGGATACAACAAGACTGTAACTCAGGCTCTCACCATACACTGGATTTACTGTCTCCTTCATCTTGGACTTCCTAGCCTCCAGAAGTACAGAAATATTGTTTGTTGTTCAAGCCACCCAGCCTGTTATAATTTGTTATAAACAGCCCAGTCAGCAATATCAGCTAAGACATCAAATTTCTTATACAGTATTGTGCCTTTTAGAGAAAAATAGAAATCAGAAAAATATCTTTATCCATATGTTTACCATTTCTGTTGTTCTTCATTTCTTACTGGAAATTGAATTTACCTCTTGGTACCATGTTCTTTCACTTGAAAGACTTTCTTATTATTTCTTGCATGGCATGACTGCTAACAATGACTTTTCTCAATCTTAATCTAGGAAAGGCTTTACTTTTCCTTCTTTTTTAAAAGGATAGTTGGGTGGATATAGAATCTTTTGTTGAAAGCAGTTTTCCTTCAGCATTCTGACTATGTCATCCTACTGCCTTCTGGCCTCCATTGGCTCTGATGAAAGTCAGTTGTTAATCTTATTGGGGCACTTTATATATGATAAATTATTTTTACCTTTTTAATATTTTTTTCTTTTTAATAATTCCTTGTTTTTAATATTTTCCATTATGTTTGGTTTTCAGCAATTGGGCTCATGATGTGTCTAGGTTTATGTCTCTTTATTTTTGTGTTACATGAAGTTTATTAAGAATCCTGGATCTGTAGATTCATGTTTTTTACTAGATTTTAGAAGCTTTGAGCTGTTAAATCTTTTCTTCCCCTTTCATTCTCTCTCCTCTCTTTGGGATAAATACTATTACACACATGTTGGTAAACTTACTGCACTGGAGACATTTGAGGCTTAGTTCATTTTTCTTCAAAAGTGTTTTTCATTCTTTAGATTTGATATTTTCTATTTTTCTGTCTTCATGTATACTGATTTTTCTTCTGTCATCTCAAATCTACTGTTTATCCTTTCTACTGAATTTTTATTTTGGTTATTGTATTCTTCCACACTAGAATTTCCATTTGGTTATTTTATAATTTCTGTATCCTTTTGGGAGTCTCTAAATGTTCATTAGTATTTATCATAATTTATTTCATAAACATAGTTTTCTTATAGATGCTTTGAAATCTTTGCCTGTTAAATATAGCTCTGAGACACTCATAGATTTTATTGCCTAAGTTTTATCTGAGTGAGTTACATTTTTGTTTCTTTGCTTGTCTTTTAAAGTTTTGTATAAGTTTTGTAATTTAGGTTGTTTTCAATTATTCTCTGGGTTTTAGTTTCTGGTAGACCTTTTCTATTTTCCTATGTTCATATGTGCATCCTTAGTGATAAACCAAGAGTTTTGAAATAACTTAGGTCTCTCTGCCTCCATTGTGGATGTACACAGTCTTAGCCAAGAATATGCTTGCCCCAGTCGGGTCTGTACTTCAGGCTGCCAGAGTTGCACCCTTTACCCTTTCTTGCTAGCCAGTTTTTGATAAGTAATTTCCACTGACAATACCCCCTGGAAGTGGTCATCACTTTTCCAAATTGAGTAAGACCTCTTCATCCATAGCAGAAAAATTACTGTAGGTCCTTTTGGCCTGCCTTACATAGCAGATTTTTCAGGCCAAATATTCCTGGGGGCAAGTATGGGAGCAGCTCCAGTCTAGAATGTCAGTTTCCCTCTATTCTTACTGGAACTTAAGTAGTTTTCAAATTCAAACATTTCTCTGGTTTTTGTATACCTTTAAGAAATTATTCTTTTTGTCATTTATATTCACATTTACAATTGCTTTTTGGGGGAGAATTTGCCTATCTCTTCAATTAGCCATAGGTATTCCTTCCAGTTTCATATTTATACTTTTCAAGGTATTAATTTTGAAGGTTGCTATTTTTTTCCTTTCACCTTTATGAAAAGGTACATATATTTAGAGTACTTCCTGGAATAATACATATTTTAAATAATTACCAAAGAGTTTCTAGAAATGATTGCTTTCTTTTGTTGCTTATACTTTTATAAGGCCTTGATGCTTAATTGATATGTTTCATGACTCTTTATTTTTTCTTTGAGATTTAACATATTTTAAACAGGAGGTGACCCCAAATCTTAACTGTATGTAATCTTTATTATTTGATTCAGCAAATATTTATTATTCACCTGCTGTGTATATCTGACATAATTTTTTAAACTAACAATGTAAATAAGCCTTTGTACAGTGCTTTATGTTTTACAAAACGGTCTCACTATATCAGTCAGGATTCTGGGACTGTTCACAAGAGCATGATGGGGTGTAGGGCAATTAAGATGGCATGTTTTAGAATTCTTAGGCTGCTAATTATACAGAACTATTTCCCATATTGGGACTGATGGAGAAATGAGAGGAAGTGATTATAGGTGTCCTGAGGAAGACTCAGTGTAAAGAAGGACACCCGATAGGAGCTTTGGTCTTCAGTAGAAGAACCAACAACTTGTAACTAGGCAGAGAGTGAGCCAAGGGTATAAGTACTTTGTCCTCTCACTTTCTGTCCTTCACCTGTGTCTGGTGCCTTCCATTAACCAAACCCAACCAGAAGCTAGAGAGTAAGGGAGCCCATTGATGTAGTCCATAGAGGTCAGCCTCCTGCAACACAAAGCAGGGAGTAGAATGCAGAAAATGGCTCTGGAGGGAGAAATGGAAGATATTCTCTATACTTACCTTCATTCATTAATAAATATTATTAATTCTATCCACAAAAATGTCTATCACATATTGACACAGGATTCATTCTGTGTCACTTTGCCAGCCAGAAATCTCCATGGGGCAGGAAGATGCCTCTGCCTGGGCTTTGCTGGAGCCTACCAGGCTTGCTCTCCCCACTTGATCTGGCAGGCTGTACTTGGCTTATGCTACCAGCCCACATCTTGAGCCTGCCATGGCTCTGCGCTTCACCCAGGGCTGGACCAGGCATGCTGCAACTGACTTCCACCTTGGGTGCCAGCATCTAGATGAGGGGGACATGGCCATGGCAGCATCTGAAAACTCAGAGATTCCAGCAACTGCAGAGCCTCAAGGGGTTGTCACAGCTTCTGTCACTCCTTGAGGAGTTCCAAGGTCTGAGCTCCCAGGGAATGCCATAGTTTTCTCTCTCATTCCTGATGGCAGCTGACTGAATGGGGGCATGTCATAGTTCTGGCTTAGGGAGTCCAGAGGTCTGGGCCACCAGAAGGATTGCAGCTCTTCACTCCCTTAGTCTGGAGAACGGGAGCATGTAACAGCTCTTTTTATTCACACCATTCGCAGCTTGGTGAGCTGGCCTGGAGTGTGTTACGGCCCTTTTTAGCTCCCGCTCTTTGGTGAGTTCTGGGTTCTTGTCCCACAACCAAGAAGAATAGGGCATGCAGACACTGGAGAGTCAGCAAGGCAGAAAATAATTTTATTGAGTGACAGGAAAGCTCTCAACAACAACAGGGGACCTGAAGTGGGTAGCTCACTGTGTGGGAGGAGGCCCAAAAGTGGGAAGCCATCTGTGTGGCTGAGTTTGGGGTTTTTACAGGTTTAGAATCAGGAGACCCCAACTGTAGGTAACCTTGAAAGAGGCATCATTTGATTGGTTAAAAAGCATTATCCAGAAAGAACCAATGCGGAAAGAGTGGAAAAACAGAAATAGAAGTTCTCACTCCGGTCGTGGACTCTATCTGGAACTGGCAGCTCAGCTAATTTTCAGGCTTTAAATTGTCTTTTGTTTGAAGGTTGGGTTTCACCAGGGACCTGCCCCTGTCTGCCTAGGACAGGGATGGGTCGCTGCTGTCTGTCTCCTGCTGCTGTCAATATATCTCATTTTTTAAAATTCCTATTACCACAATCTTACTAATTCGGATCTTTATAGTCTCTTGATTTTATGATGGAAAAATCTGTTTCTTTTTTGAGACTTCCCTCAAATATATATTGCTGTTAGTTATGCTAGATGTTTAACCTGGGTCTTCTGACATCAGTTTCTTCCCTATGTCCACCTTCCCTCCCACTAACCCTATTGTTTTGAGTTCACTTACATTTTTAAGAAAGAAAATAATTGAGGATTTTGGGGGATTAATCTCAATTATAAAGTCGAAAAAATTGCCTCCTTGATTTTATGCTCTTGAAATTCACATGTAGAGCTTCACTACATCTTCTCATCTGTATTTTAATTTTTTATTTGAACTTTTTTTGGAAAATTTCAGTGGAAATATAAAATTCAGTTTCTTAATTGTCTTGGACTTGAGGCTCAAATGGTGAAGTAATTTTGCTAGGCCAGGCTGTTCTTTGGTTGTTTTTGTTTAAAGAATTTGTATAGATTGAAATGCAGCTGCGAGTGTATTTAGTGATTTTCTGCTGCTTACTTGTCAAGATTTTTATTGTTTGTATGAAAAATAGCATTTCAAAACCTGGCAGCATATTGACAAAAACAGAGGAGCAGTTTGTGTAATTCTCTTTTTGAAAAACTATCTCTTTAAAAGACAAAGACTGCCTCTGCTACTTCTATTCACTTGTATCTCTAACAATAGATTTATTGACAACTCTTAGATAAGGTTTAATTCTCTGCCCTCCCCAGTTCATGATTGTGTGCAGTTTTCTGTATGGAGAGAGGCACATTAGGATCATATAAGTGAACATACAATATGGAGGCACCCTAGGTGAATAGAGAAAGCATTTGACATTTTGTAACTAATCTGTGACAGGTTCAGGGCTGTTTCTTTTCTTTTGTTGTTTTGTTTTGTTTTAGAATGGTTTCATTTGAGAGTATAAGCCTGCCCTTTGAAGGCCCCTGAACTAGGAATGGACAGTTGAGCTGAATAGTTCCTGAGTCTTCCAAACTATGCTGGCAACTCAGTTCTTCCTCAGTTCCATTCTATTTGGCTGCTTATTAGGAGCAGAAGAGGAAGATGGCTCACTATTGCTAGGTGCCTTTTCTCTTCTTATTTTTCTTCCCTCTTCTCTCCCCACATCCCTTCTCCGCCCCATATTCCTGTCTACCTCACCAAAAGAGTGTGTCATCACATTTCTGAGCTGGGTATAGCACATCATTACAAATTTGTTTCCTGTATCATTCCTGGCAAGCTCATTACAAACTAAAAGTGGCCAACACTCAAGTGCACTTCCTCTGGGAACAATAGCTGTAAATAAGGAGGCATTGCAAGCTGGCTGCTAAGTTGTTCTGAAGATAGAGGTGCTTTTTAGCAGAACGTTTGACCTTTTTTATATTGCCTCAGGCCTATCTAAGACCCTCAAGGTCTATTTCTCATCTTAAACATCCTCTGTAGAAAAACAAAGTGTGTAGTTTAAGAAGATCTTTAAATTGTATGACAGCTCTCTATTTTCTTTCTGTACCTTTAAAAATATAATTGTAGTTATGCTGGGTAATCTCCCTGTCATTTTGCAAAATGGATTTTCCTTCTTCCGGTAACAGATACTTTTTTTAACAATGAGGGAAGCAACATTTTGAATATTTTATGAAGGCTAAATGTATAGGGCAGGAATACTTAAATATATAGGAAGAAAAGGAACATTTTGTGCAACTTGAAAACTACTTTGGGGCTAATAAAACCCTTAAGTTTTATTATTTATTCTTCCATCAAGGTAATTGTCAGCTTTGATTTGAGTGGCTATGCAAAACCCCTTTTCAATACTCTTTTTTTGTGTGTGTTGCTGGGAATATCTCATTGAACCTCAAAATGGAGAGTTTTCAGAAAACATTATTTCACCTTGGGAATATGGGTATAATAATAATAATAAGTCATGTTTTAATACACTTAGTAGAACTTCTATAGTGTCAAATACTTGGAGCTTTTATAAGATACCTGCACATTTTTCCAGAAGATGTGGGCTATTGGCTTCTAAGGTGGACTCAACCAAATTTCCTGTTAATGAGCAGCCCTCTACTTTCTGAGAAAGTAGAAAGCTTCACAGGCTTATTAGTCTCTGACTGAATCGGCAATGTCAATGAGGACAGCAGATCTTGTATTTGGTAGATACATTATATTGTTTCCACCTAAGCTGCATTATTTTTCCCTTTCATAAAAATAATGTCAATCATATGCATTTCAATCAATATTTTCAAACATTTTAATTGGTTCAAATTTCTGTTAAAAGAGCCTCAGAGACATTATTTTCAAATGTTCTTTCTCATATGGAAAGAGACATTCCCTGGATGTAATGTTTTTATGTCAAATACAGAAATGAAATTTCGGTCTTTATTCTTCTAAATCATTAATTGCTATTGTTATTCTCTTTCTCTATATGTATATCCCAATCTTGTGCAAAGAAAAGTTTAGTGGTTATTGAATATTGCCATTTGAATAATTCATGATTTGAATAATCTAAGTTTAAGGTCAAACTTGACATTTCTAACAATTTTTCTTCATACATTGTTTTCTTCCTGTAGCACCTATTATCATTAATATGTCACCAATATTTTCGTTGCTAAGCTGGAAGTCTCAACTTGTCACCCTCAACTAGTCTTTTACTCTCACAGTGGTTGATACAGATTGATGTGGTTGGCTGGATAATAATTTATCCATTTCCTCTACTTATAACAGATTACTTTTCTCTAAGAGGATCAACAGATAACTCGGGTAACTCATGGTATTTTGGCCACTGTATTGTAGGGTGGGCATATGACTTGAGTTAGTTCAAAAGAGGCTTCCTCAATAGTTTTTATTTAAAAAAAATATTGCAAATAGAGAGGCCTTTTCTTGCCTTTAGTTAGAAGAATGTGATTTGGAGCTTTCTGTGGCAATATTCCTTCTCCATGTGTAGTAAGCTTTTCTACAGTGGGAGAGAATTCAGTGAATAAACATTGATGAAGGATGGGAAGAAAATGTAAATAACATTTAAATTATCTGTGCCATCCCCAAGGTCCTTAGAGTTGTGTGGTTCTTGTAGTTTGTTTTATTTTTATTTGTTTATTTTTTATTTCTGAGAGCCTCTGGTTTTTGCTTATGCTTACTTGAGTTGAATTTAAGTCACTTACAACTCAGAAAGTCCTGACCTTTGCAGTCATTAAAAAATATATGCAATAATATTTCATAAATTTGTTAATATTTCCTTCTCATCATTCACACTGCCACTGCTTTGGTTCAGGTCTCTATTGTCTTATGCTTGAACTCTCTGCCATTCCTTAAACTCATCCTGCCAGTCAGTCATTCTTCCACTCTATTGAGCCATAATTCTAAACATTTTAACACATTATTTCCCTATTTAATATTCTTTAATGGCACTGCAGACCAAATTTTTAGACACGACTTATAATGTTAAGATTTGACTCTTGCATCTCCTTTGCCATTTTTATACATTTTATGCTTAAACCACGCCTAAAAAATGCCACTTTTAAATTATGCCATTCTAATTAACATATCTGTGATTTTGCACACATTTTTGCCTTTGCCTAGAATTCTATCTTCTCTGAATCCCAACCACCTTGATTTGATAAACTTCTACTACCCTTTAAACTCAAATGTCCTCCACACAGAATTAATCATTCTACCATTATTGTTATTATACTTGCTTCCCTATGTTTATAGTGTTTCTCTTATTCGTCTCTCCCGCAACCCCCACTAGCCTTCAGACTATAAGCCACTTATGATCTGAAACTCCAAATCACCTTTTTGTTACCAGCATCCAGTATTTATTTAGTTTCCTTTTTTACTTAGAGATCATCATATCTGAACCTCTATAAAATATGTGGCTTATTATTCAGCAAATATTTATTCTTTTCAGTTTCTCACTATAGTAAGGATATGTATTCTTACCCCTTTGATTTTTGGGCTTTGTCACATGATTTTCTTTGGTTAGTTGAATGCCTGCTTGAGCCCAGGAGGTGGAGGTTGCAGTGAACTGAGATCGTGCCACTGCACTCCAGCCTGGGAGACAGAGCAAGACCCTGTCTCAAAAAAACAAAAACAAAAACAAAAAAAAACGTTAATGGATATGACTTCAACAGAGGCCTTAAATGTGCTTTTTGAGTAATTTGGCTTTAGCATGCTGGTGATTTGCCGTAAGAACAGGTATATGAGAGACATGTTAAATATACCTCGTTTCAGCCTCATCCTAGAGCCAATCACAGCCTACCTACAGCCTAAAACAGAGCTGCACAGCCCAGCATAGATCAGCCAGACCACAACCTGCAAACCTATGAGTCTGAGAATAAATACTGTTGTAAGCCATGGAGATTTCTGGTAGGCTCAAACACAGCATTATTTCACAATTAGTTTGCAGATACATATTCATTTTATAGATTTGAAACAATTTGTAGCCAGAAAAGTTTTGACGTGAACTCAGCAAGCACTTAATAGCACTTGCTAAGCTTAAAGTGCTTCACCAAATGTTATGGGAATAGGAAAGAGTAATTCAGAGAGATACATGTATTAACATAGATTCGTCTTTCTTGTAAGGTAAGCATTTTCCTAGAGCCTCACATATGCAGGAGTTTCACACGATGAAGTCCATTATATTCTGACAGGAGAGGAAAACGTCATTTTAGTAGGAAAATAATAAAAACAAGTGATTTTATTCTCTTTTTCTTCCCTCCTCTTCTTCCCTTCCCTCCCTCCACCTATCCCTTCCCTTTTCTTCCCTTTTTTCTCCTTTCCTCATTTCTTCACTTCTTCTTTCCATCCACTTGGGCTGCCATAACAAAATACCATGGACTGCATGCTTATACAACAGAAATTTATTTTGTCACATTTCTGGAGGCTGCAGAGTCCAAGATCAAAGTTCTGGCAGTGCTCAGTTTCTTATGACAGCTACCTTCCTGACCTCCTTCTTGCCATGTCCTCGCATGATTTTTCCTTGGGGGACAGAGAGAGAGAGAAAGAGAGAGAGAGAGAAAAAAGCTAGCTCTTTCTGGTGTCTCTTCTTATAAGAACACTAATCCTATTGGATCAGACCCCCACCCTTATAACCTCATTTAACCTTAAATACCTCCTTATGGGTCCTGTCTCCAAGTACAGACAAATTGGGGGTTAGAGTTTCAACATATGAATTTTGAGGGGATACAAACATACAGTCCTTGACAGCAGTTAATAAGAATGGCTTACTTTTATCCATAAACTGGATTAAGTTCTCCATTGTTTGCCTCTATGATACCAGAGACATGTATCTCCTTTATAACACTCATCACACTTGAAGTGGTTCAGTTAATGTTAATCTTCTCTATGAGAAGCATAAAACCTAAGGAAGGGGACTGTGTCTGTCATGTTCACTGTTACAGGCACAACAATAATTATATGTTGACCTACAGTTTGTAGTCAATAAATACTTGTAGAGCAAATATTTTATGAAATATAGGGTTTGATTAATTTACTTTCCAAACAACAGCATTAAGAGGTTTCATATATAAGTTTTACTACTTTCAGAAAGTGCTTCTTGAACATTTCCATGAGATATAAGAACAAAGGAAAGCGCCCTATACTGTTTGGGGTCCAGAGTGGGATATTGTTCTTGAAGTATATCATCCAATATCCCTTTTCTTGGGCTACTTTCTGAGAGTACCAAAATCTCAAAGAAAAGTGGAAAACTGAATAATGCCTTATTACTGGTTGGGTAAGCAAGTAAGAGACCTCTTACCCCTACTCATTCTTATTCTACCCTTACTCTACTGACTGATATAAACTATTGGACTTCTCTGGTAAGCATGATTGAATAAGAAGCTTAGGCCTGGAATCCTGATGGCTTATTCTGCTTCCTCTTCACTGAATTTCTTCTGGTTTCTACGCATATAGAAGATATCATATGCACATAATTCATTCAGTAAATGAAAGCTGAGTTTCGTGGAGGTTAAGTAACTTGCCCAAAGTTACATGGTTTGGTGAGTGTTAGAGCACAGCTTTGAAACTATGAGTTTCTGACTCATCGCTAGTGTCTTCAATCACTTTGTCATGTGATGGATATTATAAATAAAAAAGAAAGCGATAAGAGAAGATGATGGGGAAAGATTAATTCTTCTGGAAAATAATCTTGGAAAAACTGGCAATTTGAGTAAGGCCCTGAAGGCTTTGATGACCAGACATAGCTTGGGAGAGGGCTCCAAACTGTGGAATAGCTTGAGGAAATGTGCCAAGATTGTATATTCATGTTTGTGGAAAGAGTAAATAAAACTGTATAATGAAATAGGAGATCGAATGGTAGATAAAGTTATACAGATATCCAGAGATCAAATTGTAGAGGCTTTATGTGGCAGGCTGATTTTGCATTTTGTTCTCTAGGTAGCAAAAAAGGGATTATAGGCTCAATGGCTTGCTGGGGTTAGAGGCAAGAGGCATGAAGGCCATTCAGGAGTTTGTTTTTCTGACTTAAATAAATAAACTGAGGCAAAATTTATATAGAGAGCTTATTTGAGCCAAGGTTAAGGACTATGGCCTGGGTAACACTGTTGAATGCTCTGGGAAAACAAAGGAGAGGCTCAAGATTGTAAAGAAAGGACAAATTAGGAATGGTAGTAATTAGAAAAGTTATTTTTCAGATATTATCATTGATTTCTGGAAATACCATTGATTAGGGATTGGCAGCACATTGTTGAAAAAAAGGATAAGAGTTATGTGCCCAGCATACAGCATTAGTAGGTTAATTTATAAACTCTTGGTGGTGACCAGTCAGTATAGAGTTCATGTAACAGGCAGCTTCAAAATGATTACTTACCTCAAGTTGGGGAGTGAGATGTGACTACTGCCACATTTCAGTACCTCTCTGGGCCTGATAATTTAAAGGGGCTCACATTCCCCAAATAAAATTTTTTTCTTTCTCAGTTACTACAGACTGAGTGAAGGAAGATTCACTGGAAAGGGAGAGAAGTTAATGTGAGAATCTTTTCAGAGTTAGAATAGAAAGTTATTCTGTCATAGGCCCAAGGTCACAAAAGTAATCAATGATAGACGTAGAGCTAAATCAGATCTTTTGACTGCCATTCAATCAATGTAAAATCAATAGTACATCCACTTAAAAACATGTATCAGAAAGCATTGTTAATCTTTGAAGAACAATGATTTTGAAAATGTCACTCAGCCTTCAAATCCCTATTGTTAGTCATCACTGTATGATGAAATATAAAGCATTAATTATTAATCATGTATTTAATGTTTAATTGCTGGTTAATAGCTCTTAATAGGGTTTAAAGAAATCACCTTATTTGTTTAATTGGAGAATTAGTTCCTGTACATCAAGATAAAAATATTCAACTCCAAGAGTTAGACTAAGTTCTCTCCATTTGTTAATGCTAAAGAAGTCTGAAGGCTGGAAGCAAGGGCAGTTCCAGGTTTTATGTGGCCTGAAGTTTATATAATTTCAGAGAGTCCTCTATATGAAAAATTGTACAAATTATGAATATAAAATTATATCTTCAGAAAAAGAAAGGAGATAACAATACATTACTGGTACCTTGGGGATTCAGGTTCCTTTCTGCTGAAGTCTCTTTAGGCTATTTACTAGAAGTGCTTTGAAGCAGTACAGGCTTGCTTTCCCTTCCTGCTCATAGCTCTCAGCAGTCCTCAACCCTTACAAGGGCCCTTGTAACTGAGGAAACTTAAAGCTTAAATTTCATTTGCTTCTTTTAATAAATTCACCTCTGGTTGGAACCTTTGCTTATCTAATCCAAATCTGCCAAATAATTGTCCAACTTCCTCTTCAAGTTCTATGTTGATCATTAACTCATATCTCAGATAATCTCATTATTCTTTGATGAGGGGAAATTTCAGTGTTACTGTTTTTCATAAATATTACTGGTTTGTGCCTTCTTTTCTATGAAAGCCAGTTAAGTATTTATATAAAATTATCAAGTGGGAAGAAGAGTTCATCGCTTAACAAACACCTGTAGATTCTATCTTTGTAATCCACTCCTTCCTTTCATTGCTTCATGTGAGTCTTCATCAATTATTGCTTGGCCTGTTGCAATATAGTCCTAAGTATTATTACTGGCTCGTATTTCAAGCTTTTTACAGGTCTCTCATTTTATATTTATACTGCCACTAGAGAAATCTTTTAGCAATAAAATTCAAAATGCCACTCTTTCACTTAAAAGCCTCCAATGGCTCCTTATTTTCTTACCCTGATCTACCTCTCCAGCAAGTTGTTCTGATATCCCTTGCATTATTGGACTTTGGCCATACCAGCAATTCCCTGGCCTGGCCATCCTGTCTTATTGTGTCTGCAGTTGGTTCTTGCTGGTGGGTTTGTGGTTTTGCTGACTTCAAGAATGAGGCCTTCTACCTTTGCGGTGAGTGTTACAGCTTTTAAAGG
Source organism: Mandrillus leucophaeus (assembly GCF_000951045.1). Taxonomy (NCBI): domain Eukaryota; kingdom Metazoa; phylum Chordata; class Mammalia; order Primates; family Cercopithecidae; genus Mandrillus; species Mandrillus leucophaeus. The sequence goes on along the minus strand of NW_012100677.1, from coordinate 7,452 downwards.
TGGCACAGACCCAAAGAGTGAGCAGCAGCAAGATGTATTGTGAAGAGCAAAAAAACAAAGCTTCCATAGTGTGGAAGGGGACCCAAGTGGGTTGCCACTGCTGGCTGGGGTGGCCAACTTTTATTTCCTTATTTGTCCCCACCCATGTTCCATTTTTGTCCTATCAGAGTGCTCATTTTTCAATCCTCCCTGCGATTGGCTTCTTTTAGAATCTTGCTGATTGGTGCGTTTTACAGCGCACTGATTGGTGCTTTTTACAATCCCCTTGCTAGCTACAGAGTGCTGATTGTTGCGTTTTACAGTCCTCGCTATAGAATGCTGATTGGTGCATTTTACAATCCTCTTGTAAGACAGAAAAGTTCTCCAAGTCCCCACTTGACCCAGGAAGTCCAGCTGGCTTCACTTGTCATTATTACTCTGTGTTCTGTCACATGATGATCTTTCTGCCTTCTTCCATTTGACATATGGAAAACTACTGATCCTTCAAGTATAACTTGTCACTTCTGTTAACTCTTTGCAAGTCTTGCAACCCCAGGTATGTTAGTCTTTTAATTTTATGTCCCTATAATACTTTTTAAATATCTTGACTAATGTATTAGCTTCCCTCAATTGATTAATAGCTTCTTTTATGCCTATTCACTTCCATGCAACCAGCAACTGTTCTCACACCTCTGCACGTATCACCTCATTTGATCCTTACAACAACTCTATGAATTTGCAATTAGAAACACTGAGATGAAGTGTCTAATTCAAGACTACACAGCTAAAAAGGGATGGAGATGTGATGTGAACCCAGGCAGTTTTATTCCAAAGTATATGCTTTTAATCACTGTTCTGTACAAAGAAATTGGAGTCTCTAGTGAAGAGCAGAATAGCTGCTACGTAGCAAGTGCTCGGTGAACATTTGGAGATTGAACCAAGGACACAGGACTTTTTAAAACTTCTTCTAATAGCCAAAATGTAGTACGGATTGAAGATCTTTTATATCAAATGTTTGGGACCTAAAGTGTTTCAGATTTTAGATTTTTAAAAAGATTTTGAAACATTTGCATTATACTTACTGTTGAGCATTCCAAATCTGAAAATCTGAAAACCAAAATGCTCTAATGAGCTTTTTCTTTGAGTATGATGTTGGTTCTCAGAAGAGTTTTGGATTTGTGAGCATTTTGGATTTTTCATTTTTATATTTGGGATGCTCAATCTATAATACTGTTATTTGGAGATACTTATTGCTGGTATCAGTTTTCCTTTCAGTTTTAGTCTCAGAGAATGTGTATTTTTGAGGATATTTATGAAATAACAAGGCTGTATTAGTCCATTCTTATGCTGCTAATAAAGACGTACCCAAGACTGGGTAATTCATAAAGAAAAGAGATTTAATTGACTCACAGTTTACCATGGCTGGAGAGGCCTCGGGAAACTTACAGTCATGGTGGAAGGGGAAGCAAACACATCCTTCTTCACATGGAAGCAGCAAGGAGAAATGCTGAGCAAAAGGGGGAAAGGCCCTTATAAAACCGTCAGATCTTGAGAGAACTCACATCACAAGAATAGCATGAGGGTAACCATCTCTATGGTTAAATTACCTCCCACCAGATCCCTCCCATGGCACGTGAGGATTATGGGGACTGCAATTCAAGATGAGATTTGGGTGGGGACACAACCAAATCATATAAATGGCTTTTTCAAGTTTTATCTTACTTTCAGTCTTTTATGGAGGAAGGACTAATGACAGTTCTGCGTTGCTTGTTATTATTTAAACATACAGACTGCAATACAGTGATGCAAGGTGACTAAATTTATTTTTTATCTTCCTAGTCTTTTGATGAAGCAAATGCACAGCTTTTATGGTGAGCCAAGATCACAAACATGTTATCAGGAAGAGGCAGATTTACCATGGAAAGAGAGATTAACTCCTTTGGGGAGACAGGCACTATTTGGTAAATTGCCTTATCCAGGGCTCTAAATGATTTTTAAGAAGAAGTGATTTCTCTCACATAGGTGAACACTGTTTTCTAAGAGAATCTTCTCTACCCAGCAAGTCCAATTATTGTGGTTACTTTTGTTTTAGAAGATGAGATTTTGGAAATAAATAGACTGAGTAGGACGGGAAAGTCATATGACCTTTGCTAATTTTCTAGCATAGTAAGATTCTTATTTTTCTCCTTTATTTCCACGGGCTCCTCATCTTTATTTCCTATTCCAGTGATAGCCACTTGTATGATTACTTGTAGGATTTGGGTTTCCTTCTTTTATAGAATCACATAACTGAAAGAGGCTGCAGAGGGCCACTTGCAAGGACCACCTGACCAAATGTACCTATTCTAATGGGCATTTCAATTAACATTTTTAGTTACATGTTGTTCTTTGTCTCACTCCTAGATAATTTAAGATAGTTTTCAGATCAGATTCTCCTGTGTAAGACATCTGGAGAAAGAAATGCATCAAACAGACACTTTTAGAATAGGGAAAGAAAAATATATTATTTTATATAGTTTTTCTTTCTGAAAATAGAAAGCTTACAAATTTTTTGTAGAGGGAAATGTTTTTTTACAGGATCTTCTTTATATTCTTGGAATAAGGAAGAATATACAGACAAAAGAGGAAAGGCAGATACCCTCATTGTTCTGGAAAATCAACTTATAATGTAAGTTTAATAGAAAATAAGCCAACATATAATGAAAAGAATTTTTACATATGCAGTTTAAGTTTACTGAAATCCCAAAATAACTGTCAATGGAGGAACAGAAAAAGTAATTTTCACAATTAAAGATCCATTATTGGAGATTCTTATGGCTTTTCATTTTGACCAGTTTATGTTTCTTTTAGTGTAGATATAATAATAATTTATTGTATTAGTTTGTTCTTACATTACTGTAAATAAATACATGAGATTGGGCAATTTATGAAGAAAAGAGTTTTATGTTGGCTCATAGTTCTGTAGGCTATACAGAAAGCATGGTATCAGCATCTGCTTCTGGTGAGGGTTTCTGCAGCAATCATGGCAGAAGGTAAAGGGGAAGCCAGGACATCACATGGTAAGAGCAGGAGCCAAAGAGAAAGAAGTGGTGAGATGCTACACTCTTTTAAGCAATAAGAGCTCGTGCAAACTAACTGTGTGAGAACTGAATTCTCGCCAAGGGAATAATGCTAATCCATTCATGAGAGATCCTCCCTTATGACCCATCACCTCCCACCTCTCCCCATCTCTAACATTGGGAATCACATTTCAACATGAGATTTGAAGGGGACAAACATCTGAACCATATCACCCACTTTTACATAGCATCTTATGGTTTCCTCTGGGCATCCTTCCATCATTTCTTCATCCATCCCAACAGCACCTGATGTTTTTGATTGAAGTTACCTACTTTTGTGACTATTGCTCCAGCTTGATCATAAGCTTCATGAAAGCAAGGACCGATATATTTGCGTTTGTATTCTGGTTCCCTGCACAAAGTCTGGCCTGAAATAGAGCTTTAATATATTACCTTAATGATTCTGTAACTTATTTTACTTAACAACTTTTGTAGTTAGCTTTTATGTATACATTTGCTCAACAGAGATTTATTGAATATCTAGTTAGGCCAGACACTACTACAGTTGCTGCGGATATAACAATAAACAAAACAAGAAAGATTCTTTTCCTCAAAGAACGTACATTCTTACTAGAGTGGATAGAAATAAACAATAGTCATAGTAAATAAGTAATTTTAATAATATACTTGGATATAGTGGGAAAACTAGGGCAGGTGAGAGGAATCAGGGTGTAGGAAAAGGGTATTTGGCATTATTTAACATGGTGTTAAAGTTGGCCTTATTGAGGAAGTGAAATTTGAACAATTACTTGAAGGAAGCCAAGTAAAGTGATAATAATAGGAGATGAGGTCAGACACATGAAGAGGGGTAGCTCATATAGAATATATTAAAACTTTGATATTTACTCTGAATAAAATGCTAAGCCACGATGAGATACCATCTCACAAAAGTCAGAATGGCTACTATTAAAAGTCAATGGTAGCTTGATGGGGATAGCATTGAATCTACAAATTACTTGTGGAAATGTGGCCATTTTCACAATATTGATTCTTCCTATCCATGAACATGGAATGTTTTTCCATACGTATGTGTCCTCTCTTATTTCCTTGAGCAGTGGTACAGTTGTGAATAGGAATTCACTCATGATTTGGCTCTCTATTATTTGTGTATAGGAATGCTTGTGATTTTTTTGCACATTAATTTTGTATCCTGAGATTTTGCTGAAGTTGCTTATCGGCCTAAGGAGATTTGGGACTGAGACGATGGGGTTTTCTAAATATACAATCATGTCATCTGCAAAAAGAGACAATTTGACTTCCTCTCTTCCTATTTGAATACCCTTTATTTCCTTCTCTTGCCTGATTGCCCTGGTCAATACTTCTAATACTATGTGGAATAGAGGGCATCCTTGTCTTGTGCTGGTTTTCAAAGGGAATGCTTCCAGTTTTTGCCCATTCAGTATGATATTAGCTGTGGGTTTGTCATAAATAGCTCTTATTATTTTGAGATACATTCCATCAACACCTAGTTTACTGCGTTTTTAAGCATGAAGCACTGTTGAATTTTTTGAATGCCTTTTCTGCATCTGTTAAGATAATCATGTGGTTTTTGTCATTGGTTCTGTTTATGTGATGAATTATGTTTATTGATTTGTGTATGTTAAACCAGCGTTGCATCCCAGGGATGAAGCTGACTTGATTGTGATGGATAAGCTTTTTGATGTGCTTGTGGATTTGGTTTTCCAGTATTTTATTGAGAATTTTTGCTTCATTATTCTCAGCAAGCTACTATTGACTTTCTTCACATAATTAGAAAAAACTACTTTAAATTTCATATGGAACCGAAAAGTGGCTTGCATAGCCAACACAGTCCTAAGGAAAAAGAACAAAGCTGGAGGCATCACGCTACCTGACTTCAAACTGTACTACAAGGCTACAGTAACCAAAACAGCATGGTACTGGTACCAAAACAGATATATAGACCCATGGAACAGAACAGAGGCCTCAGAAATAATGCCACACATCTACAACCATCTGATCTTTGACAAACCTGACACAAACAAGCAATGGGGAAAGGATTCCCTATTTAATAAATGATGTTGGGAAAACTGCTAGCCATATGCAGAAAACTGAAACTGGACCCCTTCCTTACATCTTATACAAAAATTAACTCAAGATGGATTAAAGGCTTAAACCTAAGACCTAAAACCATAAAAACCCTAGAAAAAAACCTAGGCAATACCATTCAAGATATAGGCATGGGCAAAGACTTCATGACTAAAACACCAAAAGCAATGGCAACAAAAGCCAAAATTGACAAATGGGATCTAGTTAAGCTAAAGAGCTTCTGTACAGCAAAAGAAACTATCATCAGAGTAAAAGGGCAACCTACAAAATGGGAGAAAATGTTTGCAATCTATCCACCTGACAAAGGGCTAATATCCAGAATCTACAAGGAACTTAAACAAATTTATGAGAAAAAACAAATGACCTCATCAAAAAGTGGGTGAAGAATGTGAACAGATACTTCTCAGAAGAAGACATTTATGCAGCCAACAAGCATATGAAAAAAAGCTCATCATCACTGGTCATTAGAGAAATGCAAATCAAAACCATAGTGAGATACCATGTCATGCCAGTTAGAACAGTGATCATTAAAAGGAAACAATGGATGCTGGAGAGGATGTGGAGAAATAGGAATGCTTTACACTGTTGGTGGGAGTGTAAATTAGTTCAACCATTGTGGAAGACTGTGTGGCGATTCCTCAAGGATCTGGAACCAGAATACCATTTGACCCAGCTATCCCATTACTGGGTATATACCCAAAGGATTATAAATCATTCTACTATAAAGACACATGTCTACTATAAAGACACATTCTACTATAAAGCCACATGTGTTTATTGCGGCACTGTTCACAATAGCAAAGACTTGGAACCAACTGAAATGCCCATCAATGATAGACTGGATAAAGAAAATATGGCACATATACATCATGGAATACTATGCATAAAAAAGGATGAGTTCATGTCCTTTGAAGGAACATGGATGAAGTTGGAAACCTTCATTCTCAGCAAACTAACAGAAGAACAGAAAACCAAACACCGCATGTTCTTACTTATAAGTGGGAGTTGAACAATGAAAACACATGGACATAGGGAGGGGAACATCATACACCAGAGACTGTTGGGGGTTATCGGGCAAGGGGAGGAATAGCCTTAGGAGAAATACCTAATGTAGATGACGGGTTGATAGGTGCAGCAAACCACCATGGCATGTGTATGTAACAAACCTGCATGTTCTGCACATGTATCCCAGAACTATAACTGAAAACATTTTAAAAAATTAAATAAAAATTCAAAAAATAATAGATGCTAGTGAGGACGCATAGAAAAGAGAATGGTTATACACTGTTAGTGAAAAAGTAAGTTAGTGTAATCTCTATGGAAAACAGTATGGAGATTTCTCAAAGAACTAAAAATAGAGCTACCACTGAATCCAGCAACCTGATTCCTAAGTATCTACCCAAATGAAAAGAAATAATTTAATAAAAAATGAACCTGTAGTTGTATGTTTATTGCAGCACTATTTACAATAGCAAAGATAATGGAATCAATCCAAGAGTCCATCAATGAATGATTGTACAAAGAAAATGTGATGTGTAAGTATTTGTGTGTGTATGTGTGTTTATATGTGTGTGTGTGTATGTGTATATATATATATATGTAAATACTACTCAACTATAACAAACAGTACAGCCATGTATTTTGTAGCAGCAGAGATGGAACTGGAGGCCATTATCTTAAGTGAAATAACTCAGAAATAGAAAGTCAAACACCTCTTGTTTTCATTTATAAGAAGGAGCTAAATAATGTGTATACATGGACATTCTCCAATGTATACGATAATAGACATTGGAGAATTGTAAGAGTGGATGCTTTGGACGGGGCGAGAGGAAATAAATTACTTAATCAGTACAATTTACGCTATTTAGGTGATGGCTACACTGAAAATCCAGACTTCACCCCTATGCAATATATCCATGTTACAAAACTGCTCTTTCACCCTAAAATCTATTTTAAAATATCAGGCACTCATGCAGGAGTACCTGGATTCATATTCAGTCTCTGTGAATTACTTCCTTAGCTTTATGACCTTAAGTAAATTATTTAATCTCTCAGTATTTCAGTTTCCACGTATTAAAATGAAATGGCTGGCAAGATGGCCGAATAGGAACAGCTCCAGTCTCCAACTCCCAGCACGAGCGACACAGAAGACCAGTGATTTCTGCATTTTCAACGGAGGTACTGAGTTCAACTGACTAGGGAGTGCCGGACTATCAGTGCTGGTCAGCTGCTGCAGCCCGACCAGCGAGAGCTGAAGCAGGGCGAGGCATCACCTCACCTGGGAAGC
>NW_012100676.1:0-1683 GCF_000951045.1 Mandrillus leucophaeus | reverse complement strand
ACCACGTCTGGCTAATTTTTTTGTATTTTTAGTAGAGACGGGGTTTCACCATGTTAGCCAGGATGGTCTCGATCTCCTGATCTTGTGATCTGCCCACCTCGGCCTCCCAAAGTGCTGGGATTATAGGCGTGAGCCACCGCGCCCAGCCAGTTTTTTTTTTGTTTGGTTTGGTTTTTTTTTTTTTTTAAAGTCATCAACATTACTACCTTTTTAAAAGATCTATATCTCCCTTTTTTTCAACTTGACATATGCAACTTCATGCTAGAGAGAAGAGGAAGCTGATGGATAGAAAAGGTTTACTTTTTGGAGACCCTACAGTGTGCCAGGCACTGTGTAATCATCTCCCTTGATACTTTATTTTTGACATAGGGTCTTGCTCTATTGCCCAGGCTGGAGCACAGTGGCACCAACATGGCTCACTGCAGTCTCCACCTCCTGGGCTCAAGCGATTCTCCTGCCTCAGCCTCCCTAGTAGCTAGGACTACTGGTGCATTCCATCACACGCAGCTACTTTAAAAAAATTTTTGGGCCGGGCGCAGTGGGTCAAGCCTGTAATCCCAGCACTTTGGGAGGCCGAGACGGGCGGATCACGAGGTCAGGAGATCGAGACCGTCCTGGCTAATCCGGTGAAACCCCGTCTCTACTAAAAAATACAAAAAACTAGCCAGGCGAGGTGGTGGGCGCCTGTAGTCCCAGCTACTCGGGAGGCTGAGGCAGGAGAATGGTGTAAACTCGGGAGGCGGAGGTTGCAGTGAGCTGAGATCCGGCCACTGCACTCCAGCCTGGGCCACAGAGTGGGACTCCGTCTCAAAAAAAAAAAAAATTTTGTAGAGATGGGGTCGTGCTATATTGCCCAGACAGATCTTGAGCTCCTGGGCTCAAGCGATGCTCCTACCTCAGCATCCCAAAGTGCTGGGATTACAGGCGTGAGCCTCCACACCTGGCCTCCCTTGAAGTTTTATTTTTTGAGACAAGGTCTCTGTCACCCAGGCTGGAGTGCAGTAGCACGATCTCAGCCCACTGCAGCCTCAACCTCCTGGGCTCAAGCGATTCTCATGCTTTAGCCCTCCTTTGATTTTCACAAGGATGTCTCTTCCTGGTGGGGGCTGTCTGCTGCTTTCGAGAGTTTAACGTCTCCCTTCTTTGCAGCGTGCCCATGAACTGTAGATGACTTTGTTTTTTTCGTCCGATCCCAGTGTGCACGCCCTGCTTTCCCGGGGAGGAGGCAGCGGGCTGCAGGCGAAACCCTTTGGGCACATAGCATCTCTTCTCTCAGATCCTCTTTCCCATTAAGAAAATAAGGCTACAAGCATGGTGGACACAACTGTAGTCCCAGCTACGTGGGAGGCTGAAGTGGGAGGATCACTTGAGCCCAGGAGTTCGAGACCAGCCTGGGCAACATAGCAACGCCCATCTCTACAAAAATAAATAAATAAACTAGCTGAGTGTGGTGGTGCACGTCTGCAGTCCCAGCTACTTGGGAGACTGAGGTGGGAAGATCGCTTGAGCCTGGGAGGTCGATGCTGCAGTGAGCTGTGATTGCACCACTGTACCCCAGCCTAGGCGACAGAGTGAGACCCCGTCTCTAAAAAAAAAAGAAAAAAGAAAATAACGCTGATGTTGTCATGGTGGAGCTTCTGCCCATAGAGAAACTAAAGTACATAGTGTACCCGTCCAGTACTT
>NW_012100675.1:0-1175 GCF_000951045.1 Mandrillus leucophaeus | reverse complement strand
CTGAGGCAGGAAAATCGCTTGAACCCAGGAGGCGGAGGTTGCAGTGAGCCGAGATCCCGCCACTGCACTCCAGCCTGGGCGACAGAGCGAGACTCCGTCTCAAAATAATAATAATAATAATAATAATAATAATAACAACAACAACAATAACATCTGTCTTGAACCTGGAGCGCTGCGCTGCAAAGTGCTTTTACGCCCTGGAGGGGCGCATAAGGTACCACTGTAAACAGTGATAACTAACATTTATTGAATATTCAATATAATTGTCACCTGTGAATTCGATATTATAATCGTCATTTCCTAGATTAGAAAATTGAAGCACAGAGATCTTTAAAACAATTTGCTCAAATGTGCTTTGATTTTTATTTATTTTTTATTGCTAATTGTTGTTGAGACTGATCTGGAACTCTTGGGTTCCAGGATCCAAGCGATCCTCCCGCCCCCGCCTCCCAAAGTGCTGGGATTACAGGCGTGAGCTACCGCGCCCGGCCCCCAAATGTGCTTAAAAATACCTCAGAGGGGAAAAAGTATTGAGAGAGATAAATGATGTCAGCAAAATATTAAAAACTGGTGACTTCATATTAGTTAATTATTCTAGTCTTTCTTGACTGTGTTTGAAATTTTACATAAGTTAAAACAAAGAGACAAAGATGAAACTTTTTTTTCTTTTGGATACAGAGTCTCGCTCTGCCGCCCAGGCCGGAGTACAGTGGCGCGATTTCAGCTCACTGCAACCTCTGCTTCCCAGGTTCAAGTGATTCTCCTGCCTCAGCCTCCTGAGTAGCTGGGATTACAGGTACGCACCACCATGCCTGGCTAAATTTTGTAGTTTTTGTAGAAACGGGGATTCACCATGTTGGCCAGGCTGGTCTTAAACTCCTGACCTCAGGTGATCTGCCCACCTCGGCCTCCAAAAGTGCCGTGATTACAGGCATGAACCACTGCACCTGGCCTTTTTACAGATTATTGAAGCACAGAGGTCTTTAAAATACTGTTAGCCAAGTAACACAATATGTATAAAGCAAGTTCGAATCTGATCAGCATTTTACAGATGAGTAGAAGGAGGCTCAGAAACCAAGTCCAGGCCGGGCGCGGTGGCTCAAGCCTGTAATCCCAGCACTTTGGGAGGCCGAGACGGGCGGATCACGAGGTCAGGAGATCGAGACCATCCTGGC
>NW_012100674.1:0-1313 GCF_000951045.1 Mandrillus leucophaeus | reverse complement strand
AGGGAGGAAGGAAGGAAGGAAGGAAGGAAGGAAGGACATAAAAGGATATATAGTGGCCAGGCGTGGTGGCTCACACCTGTAATCCCAGCACTTTGAGAGTATGAGATGGGCAGATCACTTGAGGTCAGGAGTTTGAGACCAGCCCGGCTAACACAGTGAAACCCCGTCTCTACTAAAAATACAAAAATTAGCTGGGCAAGGTGCACACCTCTAATCCCAGCTACTGGGAACGCTGAGACAGGAGAATCGCAATGCTATGTAGAACACTGTTTCTATTAGGCAGGTAAATCAGTGTGTGCTAAACCTACAGACCTTGCCTCTTGAGTTTGGCTTTTGGGGCTAAAGTATAGGTATCTCAAGATTAGGGGGAAAACAGAGGAAAATAACCCATTCTACCAAAAAGGTGCCTACACTCCTGTGTTTATCAAAACACTATTCACACAATAGCAAAGCATGGAATCAGTCCAGGTGCCCATCCATAGTAGACTGGATAATCAAAATGTGGTACGTATATACCGTGGAATACTATGCAGCCATAAAAAAGAATCAGATCATGTCCTTTGCAGCAACATGGATGCAGCTGGAGGCCATTATCCTAAGCAAATTAACACAGAAACAGAAAACCAAACCCCACATGTCCTCACTTACATGTGGAGCGAAACACTGGGTGCCCACAGGCACAAAGACGGGAACAACAAACTGAGGATTCCAAAAGGGCGGCAGCCGGGAGGGGGACCAGGGTTGAAGAACTACCTATCAGGTACTATGTTCACTACTTGGGTGACCAGATCATTAAACCCCCAGACCTCAGCATCATACAATATACCTACCTAATAAACCTGCACTTGTACCCCCAAATCTCAATTCTTTAAAAAAATTAAAATAAAAAAGTGTACCTTTCACGATCATGTAAAATAAAGCTGATTCTAGTTTTACTTGCCCCCCCTAAAAAAAAAGAAAAAGAAGATTGGGTGAAAGGGTGGGGTTTGTGAGCCCTACAGACAAGCTAGCTGCAAGAGATTCAAAATCATTCCTTGCTCTTCTGGGAAGGAAGAGATCAGGACAGGGGCTGTGAGCCGAGATCCCATTCCGGAGTCCTCGGCACATACTGGGGCTTGAGGCTCTGGCTTACTTTCTGAAGGAAGCAGGTTCCCTGCCACATGCGCACTGTTCCATTAATTTATTTAGAGATGGTACCTCACTCTGTTACCTAGGCCAGAGTGCAATGGCATGATCTTGGCTCACTGCAACCTCCGTCTCCTGGGTTCAAGCAATTCTCCCACCTCAGCCTCCTGAGTAGCTGGGATTACAGG
>NW_012100673.1:0-1124 GCF_000951045.1 Mandrillus leucophaeus | reverse complement strand
AAATATTACTATCTGCTGAGCCAAGTAGTATACTATGATTTTGCTCTCTTCCTCTTACCACATTTCCCCCTTCAAAAGAATAATTGTTTTAATTTTTCATCTGCTTGGTTTTCCATGTATGTGTATATATATATGTTTTCAAATGCTCCATTAGACTTGCCGAACACCTATCAGTAATTTTTCCAAACACTTAAACACAGCAGTTTCATATTTTTCCCTGGAAGCCTTCCTATTCAGCCTTCTGCTTCCATATTCAGTCTGGACTGGTTGTTTTCTAGGCCTGCTGCACAGTTGTTGCCCTTTTGCCTATGTTGAGTTATCTGTTTCCCTGATTGCTTATATTCAACTTCTTTTATCTATTGATCTATCGATCTGCCTATCATCTGTCTAATCTATCATCTATCTAATATATCTCTCTATCTATCAGTCATCTATCTATCCTCTCTCTCTCTCACTCTCTCGCTTTCTCTCTCTTCCTCTTTACATCTTCTAATAGTTTTTAAAGGGAAAAGTCCTCCAGTAACCTTTCTGGGGCAGACTATCTGAATTCTGGGAACAGGTTAGGGGAGGTAAGATGAGAATCTCACAGCTCAAGGTATAAACTTTTTACTCCCCTGCAATCAGTCTGCTGCCCATTCTTGTGTCTGGGTCCAGAACTTCTTAGGTCAGTTTTTCCAGAAAACAAACCTCTGGTCTCTAGTAAGGGCAAGGCAGAGTTAGGCTGTGCTTTTTTTCCTCAATGACCAAGATATCTAATTTGCTTTGCTGCTTTTTTCACCTCTTTGCTCTGCTTCAGTTTCCCTTGTTGGCTCCTTATTTTATATATACACAATAAGGATTGATGTTTCCCATATCTCTATCAAAAGCCATGTTCTTGCTCTACAAGCTGGCTCTGGTTATTTCATCTACACCCAGATGCTGATGACTCCCAAACTTCTATCACCAACTGTGTATCCATCTTTATAGTGTGTATTTCCAAATCAGCTTGTCCAAAAACCATTTTCAATACTGCCCCGTCTTCCTCCAAATCTTCTCCTTCTCTTATTATTCTCCATCTCAACAGGGATATCCTGACCCATTCAGTCTCTCAAGCTAGAAACCTGGTAGCCATCTATGCTTCTCCT
>NW_012100672.1:0-2240 GCF_000951045.1 Mandrillus leucophaeus | reverse complement strand
GTGTGGTGGTGCATACTTGTAATCCCAGCTACTCAGGAGGCTGAGGCAGGAGAATCGCTTGAACCCAGGAGGCAGAGGTTGCAGTGAGCTGAGATAGTGCCATTGCACTCCAGCCTGGGTGACAGAGCAAAACTCCGTCTCTAAATAAATAAATAAATAAATAAATAAATAAATAAATAAAGCTGCTGCTTACTTCTCAGCCCATGAAAAGGAAAGGAATGCCTGCATTTCTATCACGTGGAGGCACAGGATGTAAAGTGACAGATTCCTGCTAGTCATCCTTCTAGGCATTCTGCAGATGAGAAAATAATAAAGGGCAAGTTATTAAAACCAAACTTCAGAAGGTAGACAGCAGAATCCATGATTCAAACTACTATAGCAGGGATGCATTTCGTCAGTTGACAAACATAGGTGTGGAAAATAAATGTAATTTTATTTGTTTTTCTTCAACTGAATTCAGCTTCTATCTTAAGTTTCCTTTTCACTTAAAAGCTTACTCTAAATTATTCTATGTAAAATGGTGCAGCCTCTGTGAAAGACAATATGACAGTTTCTCAAAAATTAAAGATAGAATTACCGTATGATCCAAGAATTCCATTTCTCGGCGGAGCCATGAGGCACCTACAGTAGTTCAAATTCATAGAGACAGAAAGCAGAATGGTGGTTTCCAGGGGCTGGGGGAAGGTTAAAATGGAGAGTTATTGTTTCATGGGTCCGAGACTCATCTTCAGATTAGCCAGCTTTGGTGGACACTCAGGTTATTTTTAATGTTGAGCTACTGCAAATAGTTTCCTTCCTTCCTTCCTTCCTTCTTTTTTTTTTTTTTTTGATGGAGTCTCACTCTGTCTACCAGGCTGGAATGCAGTGGCATGTTCTCAGCTCACTGCAACCTCCATCCCCCGGATTCAAGAGATTCTCCTGCCTCAGCCTCCTGAGAAGCTGGGATTACAGGTGCCTGCCGCCACACCCGGCCAATTTTTTTGTATTTTTAGTAGAGATGGAGTTTCACCATATTGGCCAGGCTGGTCTCGAACTCCTGGCCTCCAGTGATTCCACCGCACCTGGCCTGCAAATAGTACTGCTAAGAACATCCTCATACATGCTCGTGGTGAAGATGAGTTTGCATTTCTGTTGGACATATACCTAAAAGTGGAACTCTTCTCTCACAGGATCTGCGTATTTGAGTTTAGCAGATACCTGTAGTTTTCCAACATCTTTGCCAACTTAGGAGACCCACCAGCAACGCAAGGAGAAATACGATTGATCCAACCAACATGATTTTTTTCTTGTCTTTTTCATTTTAATTATTCTGGTGGGTATGTTGAAGTATTGTCTCGTGGTTTTACTTTTGTATTTCCTTGATGCCTGATGAAGTTGAGCACCTTTTCATATGTTTATTCACCATTTGAGTATCTTCTTCTGTAAAGGGCTATAAAAGTCTTTTGCTCTTTTCTTCTATTGTTTTGTCTTGCCTTTTTATTGATTACTGGGATTAATATATACATATATGTATATAAAGATATATAAAATACATACAATCTATTTATCTATTATGCACATGAATTCCTTGTTTTGCAAATTTGTAACTCCATTCTGTGACTTATCTTTTCCCTCCCATAATAGTATCTTTTCATAAAACAAAAGTTTGTATTATTAATGTGGTCCAGTATATCAAACTTTTTTCATTTATGACTAGTACTTTTTGTATTACATTTAAGAAATCATGAAGACATCCTTCTAAATCATGAAGACATTTTTCTATAAGTTTTATTGTTATACCATTCATATTTTCATCTGCAATCCATCTGGAATTGATTTTTGTATATGGGGTGAAATAAAAGTCAAGATTTATTTTTCCTCTGTGTGGATATTCAGTTGACACGACACCATTTATTAAAAAGCCCATTCTTTTCTCGATTTATTGCAATGTCACTGTCATTAACCAGGATATCACATATGTGTAGGTCTGTTTATGGTTTCTCTCTTCTATTACACTAGCCAGTATGTCTATTGTGTCAGTATTACACTGTATTAATCACCATAGATTGATAACAATTATTGGTGTCTGTTAGTATGGGTCCTCCAGCTTTTTTGCTCTTCAGGAATGCCTTAATAATTCTTGCCCATTTACATTTCTATATCCATTTTAGAATCAGCTTTTCAATTTACACAGGTAGACACACCTGCACACACCCCTGCTGGGATTTTAAGACTGAAATGAATCTGTTGATAAGATTTAG
>NW_012100671.1:0-999 GCF_000951045.1 Mandrillus leucophaeus | reverse complement strand
AATTTGTTTCTAAAGCCCTTTCTATAACAACACAGAACTTGTGCAGAGTAGCATCTTTAAAAGTAATAGTAATATAATATTTACTATTAAAATAAAGAAAACTTCTTTCTTGCTCAATAAAATTTTTCTTTGAAGAAAGAAGATGTTATACCTGTGCCCCAGTGTATAGATTCTTTACATTTAAGTCAATCAAGTTGCATCAGTTAAAATTTTCTTTGAAAGTTATTGCTTATGGCATCCAGTTTGTATTAAATCTTGTCATCTTAAATAAAATTTTCAAAGATCAGATAAATATTACATCATTTCAGATTGAAAACATAGTACTAAAATGGTCTAAAATATATTTTTACAGGGAAATGGAAACTCAGGTCTATGGTATTTTATGAGTTTAGCCTTTAATGGTCAACTTTATTAGATTGATAGGAAAGTATACTCTGACAAACCTTCCAGAAATGATTATGGATTTGATATGTCATATTGGTTGCATATTCCAATATTCCACACAAGTTATTAACAGAAGCCTAGAATGTAATATGTAATATCGCCAAAGTACTGCTTCAGTGATTTTTTCCATATAATTTTATGAACTGTAAAGTAAAAATGATACTTTATTGGCTCTTTCTCAACATTAATGTAGGAATTTGGGGAGGGGAATATCAGAAAACACAATTTAAATATAGTATTACAATAGCTAAAATTTGCAAGAACTAGAGATACTGAATATTTAATTGGTTAGAATCAGTTATTTGTTTATAATGGTAATAATTATAACTTTATTTTTTAAATACATAGAGAGATCTCATATATAGATCTCATATAATAGTATTCATATTCATATATATATGAGATATATCTCTCTCTAGTTAAATAGCTAGAGAGAGAGAGAGAGAGAGAGATAGGTAGATAGATACATAGACAGATAGATAGATAGATAGACAGACAGACAGATCAATCTCAGTTTTAGAAATGAGATCTTGCTGTGTTGCCCAGGCTGGTCCC
>NW_012100670.1:0-1643 GCF_000951045.1 Mandrillus leucophaeus | reverse complement strand
GGTTCACACCATTCCACTCCCTCAGCCTCCCAAGTAGCTGGGACTACAGGCGCCCACCACCACGCCTGGCTAATTTTTTGTATTTTTAGTAGAGACAAGGTTTCACTGTGTAAGCCAGGATGGTCTTGATCTCCTAACCTCGTGATCCGCCCGCCTCAGCCTCCCAAAGTGCTGGGATTACAGGCCTGAGCCACCACCCCCAGCGGTGCCATGCTCTTTCTTACTGACGAGTCTGTTGGCGGCGGGAAGATAAACACCCCAGGCAGTCAGGAGATCTGAGAACATGGGCTGGTCCCACAATGACTTGCTTTGTGAACAAGTCCTTTCCCTGCATGTGAAATGAGATCCCAGGATTTAATGAAGTTTGTTCAGGATCTAGCCTCTTACTACACATGTGGATCCTTCTTTTGGACCAAGCTATTCTTCACACAAGAGAATGGTACATTGGCTCAATTATCAAATGCCAGCTACTCTGAGAGGTGCTGTGAGAAATGAAATTCCATAAAACATGCAATGTACCTATGGAAATGGCTGGCTTCTGTTAAAAGCACCCCGTTTTAAAGATGAAGCGTAGAATTATGCTTGCCGTGGATGGGGCTGGGATTTGAAGTCAGGTTCATTTGCAAGTCTGTTTTCTTGACTCCCACTGTTGCTTTTCCATATGTCTGGGCCTTTGCAGGCTCCTTCCTGGACAGGAAAATGCCCTTTAACTCTTATCTCTCCCAAGAGGCACTATTCTTTGCTATCACTTCAAACCTCAGTTCACAAGCCTTGTCCTTTGAGAAGCCCTTTATCTTTCCTTCTAATTCCTTTCAACAGGCTTCCCATGGGAACTCTTTGGAAACCATTGTCTTTCCTTGGAACACTGCTTTGCAAATTAAATTTTTCTATTTTTTTAAAACTTGTGCGTGTCATCTTGCAAGCTTTTAAATTTCTTCCTCAAAGAGAAGGAATAATTCCTTATTTTTTCCTTTTGTATTCCAAGCAGCATTATTCTATCCACGACGTTGCACAAGACATACTTTCATAGACCATTAAAATTATAGAAAACTAGTATCATAGAATCTCAGCATTGAACCACAGTTCATCCAGACTATCCTTAAATTTCCCTCAGAGCTTTTTCTGATTTTTGTTGTTCTTTATTTTTTTATTTTTTCAATAGAGACAAGTGTTCACTCGGTTGCCCAGACTGGATTTCAGTGGCATGATCATAGCTCACTGTAACCTTGAGTGGCCAGGCTCAAGTGATGGTCCTGCCTCAGCCTCCCGAGTAGCTGGGACTACAGGCATGTACCACCATGTTCAAATAACTGTTTTATATTTTATTTTATTTTATTTTATTTTATTTTATTTTGAGATGGAGTCTCACTCTGTCGCCCAGGCTGGAGTGCAGTGGCGCGATCTCGGCTCACTGCAAGCTCTGCTTCCCGGGTTTATGCTATTCTCCTGCCTCAGCCTCCCAAGTAGCTGGGACTACAAGTGCCTGCTACCACACCTGGCTAATTTTTTTGTATTTTTAGTAGAGATGGGGTTTCACCGTGTTAGCCAGGATAGTCTCAATCTCCTGACCTCGTGATCTGCCCGCCTCGGCCTTCCAAAGTGCTGGGATTACAGGCGTGAGCCACCATGCCAGGCCCAGTTTT
>NW_012100669.1:0-1933 GCF_000951045.1 Mandrillus leucophaeus | reverse complement strand
GGAGGTTGTGGTGAGCCAAGATTACGCCATTGCACTGCAGCCTGGGTAACAAGAGTGAAACTCCGTCTCAAAAAAAAAAAAAAAAAGAATTATAGTCTCCAGTCTCATCCAGTTTCCTTCAAATGCCATTAATTCATTCCTTTTTATGGCTGAGTAGTATTCCAATGTATAAATACACCACAGTTTCTTTATCCACTCGTTGATTGATGGGCATTTGGGTTTGTTCCATGATTTTGCGATTGTGAATTGTGCTATTTTGCATTAAAAATTTTTTTAAATTTGTTGTAGTAGAGACAAGGTCTCACTGTATTGCCCAGACTGGTCTCGAACTACTGGGCTCAAGCAGTTGTCCCGGGTTTGCCTCCCAAAGTGCTGGGATTACAAGTATGAGATAGCATGTCCAGCCTATTTTTGCAGTTTTTAATAATCAGAAACAATGCTTTGATAAAATACCTTGTAATATATCTTTACAGGCCAGGCACAGTGGCTCACGTCTGTAATCCCAGCACTTTGGGAGGCTGAGGCAGGAGAATCGCTTGAACCTGGGAGGTGGAGGTTGTGGTGAGCCAAGATTACGCCATTGCACTGCAGCCTGGGTAACAAGAGTGAAACTCCGTCTCAAAAAAAAAAAAAAAAAAAAATTATCAGGTTCCTCCCATTTTCATTTATCCATCTGGGTTCATGATATTTAAGAAAACTCCAAAAGAAACATTTTCTCCTCAGGAAATGTCTACACCACTCTTCCATAGATGGCCCTTCCTTAAATTTTTTTCTACTAAAAATGTTTTTACTACAAAAGTAGTATTGTAGCAGGACAAGCTGCAGACAAAACCCCTCAGACACCGAGTTAAAGAAGGAAGGGCTTTATTTGGCCGGGAGCTTCGGCAAGACACATATCTCAAAAAACCGAGCTTCCCAAGCGAGCAATTCCTGTCCCTTTTAAGGGCTTACGACTCTAAGGGGGTCTGCAGGAGAGGGTCGTGATCAGTTGAGCAAGCAGCGGGCATGTGACTGGGGGCTGCATGCTGGTAATCAGAACGGAACAGAACAGGACAGGGATTTTCACAATGCTTTTCCATACAATGTCTGGAATCTATAGAAAACATAACGGGTTAGGTCAAGGGTCGATCTTTAACCAGACCCAGGGCGCGACGCCGGGCCGTCTGCCTGTGGATTTCATTTCTGCCTTGTAGTTTTTACTTTTTCTTTCTTTGAAGGCAGAAATTGGGCATAAGACAATGTGAGGGGTCGTCTCCTCCCTTGGTATGAGGTTACTTAATAGTGGAATCCACCAAAGAGATGTGTGTGTGTGTGTTTTGAGACGGAGTTTTGAGCCCAGGCTGGAGTGCAATGGCGTGATCTTGGCTCACCGCAGCCTCCACCTACCAGGTTCAAGCGATTCTCCTGCCGACATAGTGAAACCCCGACTCTACTAAAAATACAAAAATTAGCCGGGTGTGGTGGCAGGTGCCTGGAATCCCAGCCACTCAGGAGACTGAGGCAGGAGAATTGCTTGAACCTGGGAGGCAGAAGTCACAGTGAGCCAAGATTGCACCACTGCACTCCAGCCTGGGCAACACAGCAAGACTCCGTCTCAAAAAAAAAAAAAAGCAGTAGGTTGTAAACCTATACTTCTTATGATTGACTATACATCGGGTGTTCCCACAACCCACTCCCCAGGTTTGATTAATTTGCTAGAGTGGCTCATAGAACTCAGGGAAACACTTTACTTAGGTTTATCCATTTATTGTAAAGATATCACAAAAGATACAGATGAGCAACTGAATGGAAATGATGTCTAAGGCAAGGCATGTGGGAAAAGGCTTGGAGATTCCATGCCTTCCCTGGCCCACCCTCCCCGAACCTCTCCATGTTCAGCTGTTTAGAAGCGTCCCAACCGAGTCCTTTTGGGTGTTTTTTTTTGTTTTTTTTT
>NW_012100668.1:0-1532 GCF_000951045.1 Mandrillus leucophaeus | reverse complement strand
ATACATTAAATAAATTTATATGTATTTTCTCCTATTAATCAACCTGCCTAATGTCAGGGATTTTTAAGCAGACCTCTAGGAAGCCAAGGGCTTTGTCCCCAACAGGGTTTTGGAGTTGTTTGTGTGCGTGTGGCAATATCTACAACATAAGACTTGCCTCACTCACAAACAAAGCGTAACACCTAAGCAAAAAAAAAAAAAAAGGAAAAGAAAAAAAAAAAGTACCACTCTGACTCTATCCCATTATACGACTTAAAAAAAAAAAATTACTTTAAGTTCCGTGATACATATGCAGAACATGCAGGTTACATAGGTATATGTGTGGCATGGTGATTTGCTGCACCTATTGACCCATCTTCTAAGCTCCGTCCCCTGGCTCCCTACCCCCGACAGGCCCTGGTGTGTGTTGTTCCCCTCCCTGGATCCATGTGTTCTCATTGTTCAACTCCCACTTATGAGTGAGAACACGTGGTGTTTGATTTTCTGTTCCTGTTAGTTTGCTGAGGATGATGGCTTCCAGCTTCATCCATGTCCCTGCAAAGGACATGATCTCATTCCTTTTTATGGCTGCATAGTATTCCATAGTGTATATGTGCCACATTTTCTTTATCCAGTCTATCATTGATGGGCCCATTATACCACTTTTCTAAGCAGTTAATAATTTCCAACCCATGGGATTGGGAGAACCTAGAACTACTAGGCTACTAGCTCTATCCTCTTTTAGCTATTTTTCCATAGAAGATCAATGAACACTCCAATTCTATTATGGGAGCCTTGAATTTCTTAATCTTATTCGAATAAATGGGATTCTGAGCACAAGCAAGGGTCAAAAATCTGAAAAGCATAAGATTCAGCCCACATAGCTCTATCAGGTAACTGAGATGGATTTTAGCCTGCACAATATTTATATGATTTACTTATTCAAGCACCAAGTAATAAGAATCTTCATGCAAACTATGCTTTTCTCTCACCTGTGTTCTGTATTGTGTTACTCTGCATAATTAAGCAAACTCTTGAAAATATCCATTTAATTGATTAATACTTGAACCCTTTCGCTGTTTTTACTAGTCCCAGTGGTATCTTGCAAACACAGTTCTAGTCCCTCTAGTCAAACTATAATTTCTTTCTTAGGATGAACAAGAGGCTATTTACATCTGGGTAGTGTGTAGCTGCAGATTTTTGTCAAACACTATTGGAAAACAAAAGGGTCACAAATCCTTTTCTCAATTGAAAATACAAATTGGTTCCTACTTTCTATCCCGGCGGACAGCCAAACCTAAAATAAGGGAAGGCATATGTCCATATTTGAGAGAAAGGTGCCTACATAAGTAAGGATTTCCCCCAAAGAACAAAGTTAACTTTTTTGATGGCTTTTGGTGGATGATGGAAATGTAATGGACAGATGACAAAACTTTAAAAATATTTTCCAAATAGCTCGAGGTAGTTTTTGAAGAAGAAACAGCAAGATAAAAGAGCCATAACCTTCATCAAAACTGATTAATGCAAAGAAGGCAGCTAAGGTATTTAAAGGT
>NW_012100667.1:0-1296 GCF_000951045.1 Mandrillus leucophaeus | reverse complement strand
CTCAAAAAAAAAAAAAAAAAAAATTAGCCGGGCGTGGTGGCGGGCGTCTGTAGTCCCACCTATTCAGGAGGGTGAGGCAGAATGGCGTGAACCTGGGAGGCAGAGCTTGCAGTGAGCTGAGACCGTGCCACTGCACTCCAGCCTGGGCAACAGAGCGAGACTCTGTCTCCCCTCCCCAAAAAAAAAAAAAAAAAAGACCTGGGCGTGGTGGCACACATCTGTAGTCCCAGCTTCTCAGGGGGCTGAGGCAGGAGAATCACTTGAACTCAGGAGGTGGAGGTTGCAGTGAGCCAAGATCGTGCCACTGCCAGCCTGAACGACAGAGCGAGAGATTGTCTCAAGAAAAAAAAAAGCACCCCCATCCTGGCTAACACGGTGAAATCCCATCTATACCAAAAAAAAGTTAGCTGGGCATGGTGGTGGGCGTCTGTAGTCCCAGCTACCCAGGAGGCTGAGGCAGGAGAATGGCGTGAACCCGGGAGGCGGAGCCTGCAGTGAGCCGAGATCACACCACTGCACTCCAGCCTGGGCAACCGAGCAAGACTCCATCTCAAAACAAACAAACAAACAAAAACTACCCTGCAGAAAAGGGTGTGCGCAAGAAGGCTGGGTGCTTTAGCTCCGTAAGCATTCAGGAAGCCACCTGTGGACTCTTGCCACCAAGGGTCTGATTCTACCCTCCCTGAATCCCGCATCTTGTGCAATAAATTTATTTTATTTTAATTATTATTTTTTTGAGACAGAGTCTCACCCTTTTTGCCCAGACTGGAGTGCAGTGGCACGATCTCAGCTCACTGTAACCTCTGCCTCCCGGGTTCACAAGCAATTCTCCTGCCTCAGCCTCCCGAGTAGCTGGGATTAGCCCCCGCCACCACACCTGGCTAATTTCTGTATTTTTAGTAGACACGGATTTTACCATGTTGGCCAGGCTGGTCTCGAACTCCTGACCTAAGGTGATCTGGCTGGCCTCGGCCTCCCAAAGTGCTGTGATTACAGAGATGAGCCACCACGCCAAGCCTCAATTTTCTTTTTTTTTTTTTTTGATGGAGTTTTTGCTCTTGTCATCCAGACTGGAGTGCAGTGGCGCGATCTTAGCTCACTGCAACCTCCGCCTCCCGGGTTCAAGTGATTTTCCTGCCTCAGCCTCCTGAGAAGCTGGGACTACAGGCACCCGCCACCACACCTGGCTTATTTTTGTATTTTTAGTAGAGACAGGGTTTCACCATGTTGGTCAGAATGGTAGAGCTGGGGGTCACTCCTGTCACCCAGATAGTGGCATTGCAGCCTTAAACTCCC
>NW_012100666.1:440459-463823 GCF_000951045.1 Mandrillus leucophaeus | reverse complement strand
CATTTAGCAGGACCCTTATTCCTCAATAGCTCAAACTCTCGGTCTCCTTTGTTTGAAAATAAGCTACATACATGTATACAAAGACATATATGCATATGTATATATACACATACTCATGTTTTAGGACAGGCCAATCCCAATGAAGTAGGAGTCTGGCACTCTTGGCCTTTTAGATGATGCTGTCACTTCAAGAAAATGAAATCAACCTTATTAATGTGATGGGTAACAGAGTATTTACATTTGCAGTCAAATGCTCTACCACTGAGCTCTACCCCTGAGCTCTACCTCCTGGAGTGTTTAAATTTGCTTAAATTTGCTCTGGAGCCAGATTATCTAACCTAGGTCCATCTCCTACTATCTGTATAACCTTGGTCAGGTTACTTAACTTCTTCATGCCTAAATGTTCTTATCAGGAAAATAAGGATAACATAAAGCACCTACCTGATATGGTTGTTGTGAAAGTTAGGTGAGCTGTTAGGCATAAATGCACTTGTGCTTCTACCCAGTCTATGGTGTGCCCTCTCTATGTTAGATAGTGGTGGCAATAGTAACAGTAGTAGTGATAGTAGTAGTAGCATTTTACTATCACTTACCACCCGCATGAATGTTAATGACACTTGTTGGAGTAGCCCACCTCGGACTCCCAAAGTGCTGGGATTATAGGCATGAGCCACCATGCCTGGCCTAAGCTTTTATTATCTAATTTTAAACTCATGCAAATAGATATAATTAGTAAGTTAAACAATTACAGAACAATTCTGTGTTAACTGTCTATCTGAATTAAGAACTAGAACTGTCCTAATATAGTTGAAACCACTTCTGGGCACCTTCTGATTTAATCTCCTGGCCTGACCTCCCCACTCCTACTAAAGCTAATCATTATCCTGATATTTATTTTATTTTTAATCATTTTACCACATACATATGTATGTAAAAACACATTTTTTAGGGTTTTTCATGTTATTTTACTTTTTTAAATGACAGCAAATGATATGAGGTCCTCTTGACTTCCCCCCAACATTATGTTTTTAGTATTCTTTCACTTTTATTGCATATAAATGTAAGTTATCTATTTTTTCCACCACTGAGTCTATACTACTATCTATTCTATTGCAATGAATATTTGTTTCCAAATATGTGTCCCATGAGCTATGTATTCAAGAATGACTCTACAGCTTAGTGTATCTATGTTAGATGCTGGTTGTAGAATGAGCACATCCACCTGTACTAGATAATAACAGTCATTTTTCAAAATGATTATTCCTGCAGTAGTTTATAATCCAACTGATCTGTATCCTTACCAACTCTTAGTACTATCAGTCTGCTTAAATTTGCCAACTGGACCAGTACAAATTAATATTTTTGTGACTATAATTTATATTTTCCTAATTACTAATGAGCATGAGCATCTTGTTATATGTATAGACCATTTGCATTTGCTCTTTTGTGTAATGTGTGTTCACGTCTTTTGCATTTGTTCTGTTTGGCTGTCTTTTTATTATTCATAAGAGTTCTTTATATATTTTAGACAATGTCGCCATGTTGTATAATTTCAAGAAGCACATTCTCAAATCCAGAGGTTGCTATTTACTTAGAATAGAATGCAATTGTCCACCTTGAAGTTGTATAATGCCAATTTCTTGGCAGTGCAATTTTTTGCATGTCATATGCTACAAATTTGTTCTCCAAGTTTATGGCCCATATTTTTGCTGTCTTTATGGCCCGTATTTTTGCTGTGCCTCCTGATGCACAGAAGGTCTTAAATAATTTCAATGTTTTCTTCTTCTATTTTTTGTTGCTAGTAGTTTTGTATCACATTCAAGAAATCTTTTCCTATACCAATGCTATAAAGACATTCTCTTACACTTCTAAACAATTTAAAGTTTTGCATTTCATATCTAACTTTTTTAATCCCTCACAAATTCAATCTTGTGCTTTGTGTGAGAAAATAATCCAGTTTCATTTTTTCCATATGTAATATTTCATCATTTTCCCAATCATATATAATGTCACCTCTATCATATATCAATTTTTCATATGCACTGGATCTGTTTCTGGGTTTGCTACTCTGTTCAAGTCAATATGTTCATCCTTGCTCAAGAATATACTATCTTAATTCCTATACCTTTACAATAAATATTAATGTCTAGTAGCACAGATCTCCCCACTTATTCTATTCCTTTAGGAAAGGCTTGGCTCTACTGGGCATCTCCTCCTTATATATTTTAGAACTAGCTAATCAAGTTTCTCGAAACAATTAGTTGAGTTTTGAGTAGAATTACATGGGATCTATGAACCACTTTGAGGAGGACTGATGTCTTCACATATTTTGAAGTATTTTCCATAAGAGTCTTGCAAATATTTTGTTAGATGTATTACTAAATACCTTTCTGTTATTTCTAATATAAATTATTTTTATATTTTAAAATATATTTCCATTTGTATATTTCTCTATGTCCAATACTCTTAAATTCTGCTATTGAGTCTAACAATGTGTAATTATGTGGTATATTCTATTTAGATAGATGCAACTATTTAGATTGATACAACTATCTATTTAGATAGATACAAGTATCTAAATAGAATACAGCACATAATTAACACATTGTTAGGCTCAATAGCAGTATTTGCAAATACTAGTAGTTTTATTACTTCCTTTCCAAGTCTTATAAGATTTTACATAATTCTTCTTTTATTTATTTTCCTGTATTATTACATTAACTGGAATCCATTGCACAATGTTGAATAGAAGTGGTAATAGTGGGCATATTTGTCTAATTAAGCTATTTCACTCTATTTCAACAAAGAGACAAATTTAATCTATTGATACAGTGTAAATTATAAGCACCAAATTAAATACTAACATCTTCAATGAGGAATAGCAGTCAGAGAAAGGTGTAGCTGTCTAAAATCAGTTGCCAAAGACACAAAAGGATGAAAATTCCTTTTTATGTTACGATAGCTTCTGAGAGCATCACAACATTGGAGTCCAATATGATCATTGGATAACTGATGATTAGAGCAATGGCTATCCTTCTCTTTATTCTTTGCTAGTTTCTCTTTCTCTGGTAATCCTTTAAGCACTAGAGTCTCAAGGACTGTGCACTGGTCCCATACTTTGGCCACACATTGGCCCCCTCCAGTATGCCTAAATTCCAAAATTTAAATCTCCAATGCTAATGGCTTCTCAAGACTCCTGAGTTGTGTATCCAATTGCCTAACTGACATCTTTTTTAGATGTTCAATAGGCATCTAATTTAATTTTTCCCACTCTATGATCTCAAAAAGTGATATCACCATCCATCCAGCTTTAAAGTAAAAAACCCAGGAGTTACTCTTCTCATATTTTTCTGACCTCGCATGGATAATTAACAACAAATCTATTGATTCTACCTTCAAAACAAAACAATGACTCTGTCCACCTTGTACAGTCTTGGCCATTAAAGGCCAAGTTGTCATCATCACTCACCTAGACTACTCTAAGAATTTCCTCATTAGATTTTCAGCTTCTATTCTTGGTCTTCTCTGATCCATTTCCCACACAAGAACCACCATGCTTTCTTAAGACAGAGAGACAGAGAGGAGAGAGAGATTATATATATGCATGCATATGTATGTGTACATATGTATATATGTATATGTATATATATGCATATATATTTTTTGAAGTATTTTCCATAACAGTCTTGCAAATATTTTGTTAGATTTATTACTAAATACCTTTTGGTTATTTCTAATGTAAATTGGAAGAGATATATATACACACACATATACATGTATATATACACATACATGTGTATCTTAAGATATATATACATACATATACATGTATGTGTATATATGTATATGTGTATATATGCATGTGTGTGTGTATATATATGATCATGTAAATCCCTGCTTTAAATTCTTCAGTGTTATTTCATCATAATTAAAATAAAACTTAAAACTCTTATTGGTCTAGGACAGTAAGTCCTATATTATCAAGCCCCCGGCTTCTTTTCCAGCATCATCCTCTACCAGTCTTCCCTTGACAACTATGCTTCAGCTACACTCATCTTTTTACTGCACCTCAAACATGTTAAGCTTGTACAAATCTATATTGGTCAGGGTTCTTCAAAGATACAGACCAATAGGATGGATGATTGGATAAATAGATAGATAGATAGATAGATAGATAGATAGATAGATAGATAGATAGATAGATAGATAGATAGATAAAGAGATTTATTGGAGGGAATTGGCATATGGAATTATGGAAGCTGAAAATTCTTATGATAGGCCATCTGCAAACTGGAGACCCAGGGAACTTGGTGGCCTGGCTCAGTCTAAGTCTGAAAGCCTCAAAAACAGGGAAGCCCTTGATATAAATCTCAGTCTGAGGCTGAAGGCCTGATAACCCAAGGGACGGCTGATGCAAGTCCCAGAGTCTAAAGGCTAGATACCTGATGTTCTCACATCCAAGGGCAGAAGAAGAAGGGTGTCCCAGCTCTACATGAGAAAATATTTGCCTTTCCTCTGCCTTTTTGTTCAATCCAGACCCTCAGCCAATTGGAAGCTGCCTCACTTTGGGAGGGTGTGTCTTCCCCACTCAGACCATTTACTCACATGTCAGTCTCCTACAGAATCACCCTCACAGACACATCCAGAAATAAGCTCTACCAGCTCTATAGGTATCCCTTAATCTAGTCAAGTTGACACCTAAAATTAACCACCATGCCATCTTAGGGCCTTCTGTTACTATTAACTGCAATACTCTTGCCCCTGACTCACACCTAAGTTTAAAAATGTCATTTCAACAGAGAGGCCTACTTTAACCAGCCAATCTAATGTAGCCACTCATTTGTTCACCATCACAGCAACCTATTTTAATTATCTGCTTATCACTAAATGTTTGAACTTTTGTGTATTCATTTATCTTGAAAAAGATATTCTTCAAAATTCATTATTAAGAAAATGAAAAAACAAATTATAGTCTGGGAGAAAACATTTGCAAAATACATATATGCTGAAGAACTTGTACCCAGAATATGTATGTATCTTACAACAAATAACCCAATAAAAAGTGAGAAAAGTACTTGAACAGACACTTCACCAAAGTATACAGATGGTCAGTAAGAACATGAAAAGTTGCTCAGTATAATATAGTCATTTGGGAAATATAAACTAAAACCAAAAAGTATCATTATACACTTACTAAAATGACTGAAATAGACTAACAATACAAAGTACTATTGAGGATGCGGAGCAACTCACTCTCACACATTACTGATGGAAATGTAAAATAGTACAGCCACTTTGGAAAACAGTTCAATATTGTGTTATAAAATTAAATATATACTCACCATACAACCCAACATTTCCACTCATTAGGTAACTACTCAAGAGAAATTAAAATGTTTGTCCACCCACAAACTTGCACTTGAACGTTCATAGCAGCTCTATTCATAATACACACAAACTAGAAACAACCCTGGTGGATAGATAAATTGTAGTCAACCTAAACAATGGAACACTAATGAGCCATTTAAAAGAACAAATTACTGAGGGGAAGGGAAAAAAAACGTTGATCACAGTAGTGATTGTCAAGAGAATAAGAGGAGGAAATTGATTAAAAAATATATGCATGAAGAAATTTGGGGGATGATTAAATGTTCTAAATCTTGATTGTGGTGGTAGTTATGTAAATAAATACATTTGTCAAAACTAATGAAATTATACATTTTATAAGATGAATTTTATCACATATAAATTATACATCAATAAACCTGACTTTAAAAAGTAGTCACTCTGACTGGGCAAAGTGGCTTATGCCTGTTATCCCAGCACTCTGGGAGACTGAGGCAGGCAGATCACTTGAGGCCAGGAGTTTGAGACTAGCCTGGCCAGCATGCCAAAACCGTGTCTCTACTAAAAATACAACAATTAGCTGGGTGTGGTGGTGCACACTTGTAATCTTAGCTACTCAGGTGGCTGAGGCATGAGAATTGCTTGAACCTGGGAGGCGGTGGTTGCAGTGAGCTGAGACCACACCATTGCATTCCAGCCTGGGTGACAGAGTGAGACTCTGTCTAAAAAAATAAAGAAAAAAATTAAGAATAGTCATTCAGTAAAAATTAGTTGAGTAGTTCTGAACTGTCATTAAAAACTGTTTAAAAATCTCTGACATAAAGTATCTAATGCATTTTATATAATTTTTGTTAAAAATATTTTACTAAAAAACAAAATATTTAACAAATAACTTGGTTAAATGAAAAGTATACATATATGCAACATTTCATTCTCTAACACTGTTAGGTATATGTGGTCATATTATATATAATATGCATGTATGTATACCCATGGAAGTGTGACTACAAAATAGGAGAATGGTTTTCATGTGTAACCTGTGGAAGGCAATTTCCTTATTTTACATGCTTCCCATATGTACTCCCTCTATGACGTTCTTATTCTCAGCATCTTTGTTAGGCTTCTTATAATTCTCACCTTACTTCTACAACAGCCTCCACACCTTCATAGGTCTCCTTTAGTTTAGTCTACCTCCACATTTCAAATTAATCTCACACATACAATAATGTACGATGAGTTTCCATTAAACTCTAAATGAAATTTAAGCTCTTTGTTCTGAAATTCAAGACCTTCCTAAATCAGACCTCAAACCTGTTATTTAAACCTTATCTTTACTTCTTGATCCACAGAAAAGTATACATCACTCAGATGAATGATACTTCAGGAGCAGTTCACATCATTCATTTTGCTTCAAAGGCCTCCCCCAATATTGTCAAAAATCTGTCCTTCCTGCCCAGCTCCTTGAATCTTATGCTAATACTAATTGCCTGTATTTCTCAAGTGAATGAATGCATTAATGAATGAAGTATCACTTCTTCTATTATATTTGCCTTAGTCTCCAAACCAGATATTTCTCTTTCCTTTAAAAAACTATGAGCTTTTCTGTATTTTTTCTTATTGTATTTGACATATTTCCCTTACATTGCCATTAAAAGTAGGCTTGTCTCATTCCTCTTACCAGAACATATCTACTTATTTTGTGTAATTTTGTTTCACTTACGTTTGTCTCCATAGAGTATCTAGTTTTACATATAGTACATCCTCAAAAACAATTGTTAAAAGCATGTGTAGATGTTTGACTAAAAAATATAAAGAACACAATTCATACAATGAGGTTGTATCATGACTGCTAGGGACTGCATGAAATTATAAGAGGCTGCCCCTCTTAGTGCAAATTCAAAGTGAGTTGCACCCTGAAATTGTTGCAAGGCACAAATTTTTATGACAATTAACTTTTAACTTATTTAAAACAATATGCACAACAGTAGTTTTGAACTCAATTATATTGACCATGTGACTCATCTGATCTTTTTTAGGGAAATCAATAGCTCAGACAACTGAATAGGAAAGATGCAAGTAAAAATGAATAATATATTAATGTGTAGTAGGTAATCAGTAATAGCCTTTGTTTCATTTCTACTTTTGTAATATGTAAAAAGGTATCCTATTCTAATGAGTAAAGATATTAAATCACAAGGTAAAAATTATTTTATTCATTATGTGAAAGGATAATGAGTAGCACTAATTCCTTGTGTTAAGACTTTATCTTCCTTGCATGTGTAATTACAATGGTGCCTTTTTAAGCTTTCTTGAAAGATATACTCATCTTCTGTAGGCACTGAACAATATTCCATTACCAATACGGACATTTACCAATCCTTAATGATACAATCCCATGGAAAATGCTTGGCATGTTTTTTGTTAATTAAGTTAACTTTTATAAACATCGAATTAATTTTTAGATCATATCATTGAAAGCATTATTAAATATTACAAGCAGATCCAAAGAACGGAAAGAAAGAAATTTGTATATACTTTACATGTGACAGAATTAAGAAACTTTTATTATGATATAGCATGTTTTTTAAAAAAGTTTATTTCTATTGGGCTATGGAGAAACTACTTTGTAATTGAAATATATCATTAAATACTTAGAAATTGTGTCTACTTGGCCGGGAACAGTGACTCACTCCTGTAATCCCAGCACTTTAGGAGGCGGAGGCGGGCAGATCACGAGGTCAGGAGATCGAGACCATCCTGGCTAACACGCTAAAACCCTGTCTCTACTAAAAATACAAAAAATTAGCCAGGCGATTAGTGAGCTGAGATCGCCACTGTACTGCAGCCTGGGCGATAGAGCGAGACTCCGTCTCAACAACAACAACAACAAAAAGAAATTGTGTCTAATTATGGTATCCTAGTAAACTGAGACTTCTTTTGTAATTAAGGCTTTAAGCAGGAAGCAGTGCCCATCTACACATCTAGGTTAGATCTGACTGACAAGAGTGCCAATGCATAATTGCACAGCAAATGCCAGATAAGAAGGAGTAAGAACTCAGAGAAGTACTCAATAAAGATGATTTTCCATGAGAGGGGAAAGAATAACTACGTTACCAAGGTCAAAAGCCATATAACTTTCCTTAATGGTTTATCTGCTTTCTCCGACTGAAATCAGATAGGAACAAAGTACTAAGAAACTGAAAAACCAAACAGATGCCTTTTCTATGAAAGTATTACATCGTTGTTAGGAGGATTAAAGCTTGAATAAAAGACTTGAGGAGTTTTGACCTCTAGTGGTGCTCTCAAAATTTGAAAACCATGAGAGAGTGGTACACAACCCGCTTTGAGTAGGATATTCACATTAAGCTGATCTTTCTAAGGATGAGAAAAAACAAAACTATTTTTAAAAATTTAGCAATAATTTAGTGTTAGTAAATACAGAATCAAAATGCGTTTTTGTTTTAAGCTTATTAAACCCTTGTTCTAAAATTATATATAATTTATTTTGAGTATATACACTCAGTTGAAGGAGATAACTACTTGCAGGAGATTTGGAAATAAAACAGATGTGTTGATCCTTTATTAAGCACACCTATGGAAAAGCAAGGTGTTACAACCAGAGGCCCAGGTGGAGATAATGTCTCCAATAGCAGCAAAATGCATAAAAGACAAACCTCTAGAATGCTGGACTAACAAGCCCAAAACTTTCAAGAATTAGCACACATTACAGGGAATAGCAATTAGCAATGATTAGTTGAGTTAAACTTTTCACATCCAACAAGGAAAAATATGATGATTCCTGGTCTCACATAAGATAAAGAGTAGATGTGCCCCTGTCGGTAACAAATTGGAGTTTCCCAGCCCAAGGCCAAGTATTTACAACAGTAGTTCTTAACTCTGCTTGTGTATGATTAATAAAATCATCTTGGAGCATTTAAATATAGGGCCTGGAGCAGTGGCTGATCCCTATAATCCCAGGACTTTCGAAGGCCGAGGGAAGCAAATCACTTGTGGTCGGGAGTTCAAGAGCAGCCTGGCCAACATGGCAAAACTCTGTCTCTACTAAAAATACAAAAATTACCTGGGCTTAGTGGCATGCACCTGTAATCCCAGCTACTTAGGACGCTGAGGCACAAGAATTGCTTGAACCCAGGAGGTGGAGATTGCAGTGAGCTGAGATCATACCACTGCACTCCAGCCTAGACAACAGAGTGAGACTTGGCCTCAAAAAAAAAAAAAAGAAAGGAAGAGAGAAAGAAAGAAAAGAAACGCCTGAGCCCCACCCTCACAGATTTGATTTAATTTGCCTTAGGTGGACCCCTGTCACCAATATATTTTAACCTCCCTCACCACCAACTGATTCTAATGTGAAGCTGGGATTGCAAACTGCTGTACTATTGCAGACAATTGAAGAGAAAGATGTTCTTGCCCTTCAGCTTTAAATTAGCCCCAAGATCTCTAAAAAGTTGATGGAGAGAGTAGAAAAAACAAAAACTGTAATTTAAAAGCATTACGCTGTACACTTACTGCAAATGGTTCAGTATTGAATTGGAGTGGATCTTCCTTCTGGGGAAACCATCTCAAAGGGCCTTTCATATAAAGGTAAAGCGGAGACTCCCTAGTGAAATAGAGGTGTGTGGAAAGACCAGGACTCCAATATTTTAAAAACTGCTTTGTCACAGACAGTGTTGCCTTTGGAGTAGATTTTGGCATGTAGTGGGGAGAGGGATGGGTTAGAGTTGAAGGAGAGAAGGATGAGGAGTAGGTGGCGTGGCACTTACGACCCTCTGGCTTCTTGAAATGGGTGTGAGCCTCCATGGTTAGAGTGATGAAGCCCAAACTCCAAATTTTTCATGGGAGGTTCTGTAGAATTCAGGTCCTGTGGAAAAGTGGCAGAGAAGCAGGGAATAGGTGACTCCCTCTGCCTGTCAATGGAACCTAGCTTTGGCTCAGGGCTGGCAACCAGTAGAGTATCTGAAATAGCGCCATTGCCGTCCCCATAGGAGTTCTGATCATGAGCACTATCAGCTGAGCCAGTCACGATGCTTCTCTGTGGATTTTATAGATGTGAGACACGGGCCAGTAGAAGCCAGCAGGAGAAAAACAAGAATATGCCACTTTTAACTAGAGATAACCTTTGGGGAACCTCAGAAATAATTGGAGTATACTTGGGGTTATGTGATCCCATTATGAAAGCAGTGATTAAAAGTTAATGTAACTTCTTTTTTTATTCACAAAGATCAGGACATAGAGGTTCTACATATAAAGCACAAGGAAAAACATTCAGCAAGAGGCTTATCTCAGGGACCTACAAGGTTCCTACCGCTATAACATAAGAGAAGTGCGGGATATGGTTTGAAAGATGATCTAAGTGACCTCAGGGCTGAACTTTTTTCTCTCATTTACTAAACAGGTATCGCTACCTCCTGTTTCCACTTTATGTGTATCCCTCCCAAAGCTGCCCACTCAATTGAAAATAAACTTTTCAGGTGGAGGGTGAGTACTACTTGGCCAAACGTATATACAGGTTGAGCATTCCAAATTCAAAATCCCAAAATCTTAAATGCTAAAAAATCTGAAACTTTGCGAGTGTCAGTGTGACACCACAAGTGGAAAATTCCACATCTAATCTCATGCGACGGGTCGCAGTCAAAATGCAGGGGCACAATGAAGTTATTCAGCATCCCCAAAGGAAAAAAGGCCTTTTTATCCTCCTTCTGCTGTATTTCGGCACAGGCCCAGAGGCCCACACACAAGCACACCCACAAGGGGTAATAAAATGGCACATGTGCAGGCAAGAGGCACCAGTGGCAGGTTCCCCACAATGTCCCACATGAAGTAAATAACTATGTACATTACTCACTAGGATTGTATGTTTGTTTTCTTTTTTGCTTATTCTCTGTTCTATGGTGTAAGACCTAAGGAAACAGAAAGATATATTGTGGAAGTTCTATGCTGAAAGTGACGAACAGAAGTTAATGAAAAATAGAAAAACACTACCTAATGTTAAAAATGATCTCAGTCAAGTACTGAGAGACTAGATCGATCAGTGTTGCGGTGAACACATGCCACTTAATGGTATGCTGATGATGAAAAGAGCAAAGATTTATTATGATGAACTGAAAAGTGAAGGGAACTTTGAATATTCGACAGGAAGGTTGTAGAAATTTAAGAAGAGACACAGTATTAAATGTTTAAAGATTTGTGGTGATAAAGCATCTGCTAATCAAGAAACAACAAATTCCATTGACAAGTTTACCAAGGTCATCACTGATGGAAATCTGAGGCCAGGACAAATCTAGAATGCTGATGAAACATCACTGTTTGGTGTTACTGCCCCAGATAGACACTGACTACAGCTGATAAGACAGCCTGTACAGGAATTAAGGATGCCAAAGACAAAACTGTGCTGGGATGTGCTAACACAGCAGACGCATGTAGGTATAAACTTGCTATGATAGGCAAAAGCCTGTGTCTGCACTGTTTTCAAGGAGTTAATTTCTTAGCAGTCCATTACTATGCTATCAAAAAGGCATGGATTAACAGGGACATATTTTCTGATTGGTGTCACAAATATTTTGTACCAGCAGCTTGTGTTGACTGTAGTGAAATGGAACTGGATGGTGACTGCAAGATTTTCTTATCCTTTGACAACAGTTCTGCTCAACCTTCAACGGGAATTCTCATCAAAAATATTTTTTATTCCATGTACTTTCCCCCAAATGTGATTTTATTAATTCAGCCATGTGACCAGGGTATCTTTCGATCAATGAAGAATAAATGTAGCATTTGTACTTTCTTGAGTAGCATGCTAACAGCAGTAAACGGAGGGTATGGAATGTTTTCAAAAGACATTTTGCATAAAATATGCTGTATAAGCTGTTGCCAATACTCCCTATACAGTTGACTAAAGACAATTTGTGCTTACCTGGGACAATCTCTGGCTTGCAACTATATCCAGTGATGGTGATGAACAAGGTGGTGACTTTCAAGGATTCCATATGTCAAGTGAGAAAAAAATGGTATCTGACCTCCTTGCTTATGCAAAAATATACCTTCCATCAGTAAACTGGAAGAAGTAGATATTGAATAAATTTGTAACATTGATAATGAGGCTCCAGTTGTTTATTTATTGACCAATGGTGTAATAGCTAAAATGGTTCTGAATTAAGGCAATCATAATACTGATGATGAAAATGATAACACTGTAGAAAATGTGCCTATAGATGACATGATAACAATGAGGAATAGGCCTTGCTTTACTGTTAAGTACTTATGTGTGAATAAGTACAATAAAAGGATTGCTTATCAGTAGCATATAAATTCAGAGTTGAGAATGAGGGTGAAGCCAAACAACCACAGATTGTCCACATGGGTGCCTTATATAGTGACACTTTTGCTTTCTGATGTTCGATGTACATAAACTTTGTTTCAAAATTATTTAAAATATTGTAAAAAATTACTTTCAGCCTAAGCATATAATGTGTATATGAAACATAAATACATTTCATCTTTCTATTTTTGTTCCACCTCCAAGATACCCCCCAAAGAATTCCAAAATCCAAGACACTTCAAGTGCCAGTCATTTCAGATAAGAGATATTCAACTAGCTTCACTCCCTGCCAGAAATGCCAAATACGTTATCACGTTTCTTTTTGGTACACACACACACACACACACACACACACACAAAGTATAGTCATTGCCCCCTCCAAGACCTTATAATCTACTTATAAAGAACTTGTCAAAGTCATCTATATAGTGAACTAAACTTCATGTGAATTATAATAAAACATTCATCTAGATTATCTCTGACTTGCTTATACAGTGAAGGTTTGGGAATATGAGTATGTGTGGCCCAAGAAAGATGAATACAATCCAGAGATAATGGGGTCAACTGATATTGCTAGGCACATTTTTATAAGGTTATAACAAAGGTGGGATCAATATCATAACTGCGTGTTTTAAAATATAGGTTTTATTATTTTTCAGGTATGGTACGGCCTCAGGAAATGGCTGTCATTGAAAAGACAGTTTGTTACTGTATTAGGGTTCTCTAGAGGGACAGAACTAATAGGATAGATGTATATATAAAGGGGAGTTTATTAAGGAGTCTTGACTCACATGATCACAAGGTGAAGTCCCACAATAGGCCGTCTGCAAGCTGAGGAGCAAGGAAGCCAGTTCTAGTCCCAAAACCTCAAAATTAGGAAAGCTGACGGTGCAGCCTTCAGTCTGTGGTCTAAGGTTCAAGTGCCCAAAAGCTGAAGAACTTGGAGTCTGATGTTCGAGGGCAGGAAGCCTCCAGCACAGGAGAAAGATGTAGCCCAGAAGACTAAGCCAGTCCAGTTTTTGCATGTTCCTCTGCCTGCTTTTATCCTAGCCATGCTGGCAGCTAGGATGGTGCCCACCCAGATTGAGGGTGGGTCTGCCTCTCCCAGTCCACTGACTCAAATGTTAACCTCCTTCGGCAACACCTCACAGACAAACTCAGGAATAATACTTTGCATCCTTCAATCCAATCAAGTTGACACTCAATATTAACTATCACATTTACTCACAGATCCCAAGAGAAGAAGGCATGCCACACCATGAAGGGGCAACACAGGGAAGCACAGTGTCAGTCAGGAGGCAGAGGAGCAAGAGGAAAATGTGGGCAAGAGCCTTTATTGTGGTTTCTGTGGGAAGAAACAGGTGAGATGGGGTAAACAGATTTAGGATTGGGTAGTTCGAATGATTTCAGAAGGGTCTGGTGCAGATCGGCTGTCTGTTACCTGACCCTTGGGTGATTAGGGCGGGTGGATAGTGGCCTGAAGTGTGAAAGCCCCTATAAGGGAGATGGTAAGGTTTGGACTAGGGGTTCCCCAACCCATATCAGGCAGGTATACATATGAAAACCAAGCTGGAAGAAGAGTTTTAGCTATCTCCAGGAATTAGCTAGCCCTGGGAGGAGCAACCCCTCCAGGGTCAGCAAGGCTCCAGGGTGTCAAAGCATCAGAAAATAAAAGGCACAGTTAATACACTGCATTAGCCTATTCCAAATTGGTAGTAATTTCTGAGCTGACCATAAGTTTAGATTTGGATTACGACTCCAGAGCCCAGGTGAGGCAATAAGACCTGGAAAACTAGAAGTCTAAACACAGCAGGTTCTCAGTTTCAGGTTTGCTGAGGGACTCAGCACACATCAATGTTATTTTTAAAAGTGAAGATGAACATGAGCTGGAATAATAGAAAGGTAACATGGAAAGATGACAAAATAACCCTCCCACCATGCTTGGCATCAGTCAGAGGATTGTTAAATTGTTTGTGCCTGGTTTACAGCTCTACTGCCCCCATCCTCAACCCAGAGGGAGATGGAAAAATCTTTCAACTGCCAAAGAGCAACCAAAGACAGCGTGGGAAAATTGATCTACCATCATCTGTGTTCATGGGAAAGATAGTTTACAAACCTTTTGTCATTTTATAAAACAGTTAAAACTACATTTTTGTTTGAGAACATTTGAAGTGATCAAGCAAATATTCACACACCTCCATTCTTCCTTTCTTTGCTGAGATCAAAGTCCCTTTTCCTCACACCCATTGTGTTCACCTAAGGGTCTGGAAAGTCAATTTGAGGAGAAGATGTATTTCCTCTTTGTGACTACAGTAAGTAAAAATCTGTTCACTGATAACTGAAAATTTTTTCCCTCTCTCTGAAATGTTTCTTGTAGCAGTTCACAATTTAAACTTTAGAACACAAACCTGGGGCAATTTGTTGAATAATAGTCACCTCCTTTTAATATCTCTTACCCTCTTGTTTCTTTCCCTGGTCCCAGTGTACTTATAGTCCCCCTCACAGGGTCTGGCTGGGTCAGGGCCTTCCTTGTTTTCGTGACCACTCCACGGATTCACAGAGCTGCTCTTGCCTCCCTGCTGCTAACGTTAAAGTCTTGAAGTTGCCAACCTATATCGAGTCATTTGACAGAGGACAATGTGTTCTCTGTAAGATAAGCGATATAGTGGATGCACAGGCAGATTCACACTTTGAGTCCACATGCCACATAACACTGACTGCAATATTCCCCTGCATTTTTCCTCGAAAAGTGATATCTATTTTAACAAATGTATTAATTAAACAGTTAAATAACTTTTGTGTGTCAAATCTCATTTTAGGACTTTTAGGGTATAATAAGAGGCACCGAATCTGATCAACTTTCGACAAATTTGCTATTTAACTTTAGAAACAACCAATTTATACCCATGAAAATTTAATATGTGAGTTATATATTGGTACAACACAAGCCCCAAGGCAGTTTTTAATTAATTGCCAATTAAGAAGAGTAGGTAACATTTGTGGGCACAGGGGCCTGGGAAAATGCCATGGAAGAGGCAGTATATGTGTGAGGCTTTTAAAAATGGGTAGGATTTAAAGAAGAAAAATCAGACTGGGGGTATGGAGGAAAGACAGAGAACAAGGCATGATAACAGTAAGACCAGGCAAAGCAGAAGATCCTGATTGTTTGTCAGGTTTCAGGATGAGAGTGGGAGAAAGAGGATAGAGAGTGACATTATGAAAGTGGGAGGTTGGGAAGATTCATTTCAAGATACCAAAATCTCTAGATCTCCCTGTTAGATCCAAGTGCCCACTATTCCTTGTAAGATGCTCAGAGCTAATCCACCATGGACCACACCCCCAGCCTTCCCTCCCTGCTTATTTCCCAAAGGAAGAGAATCCCCAGACATCAAATTGTCATCCCTCAAACAATCTGTACCTCTTTACCCTCTAACTCTGACTCTACCCCCTTTCTCTGCCTTCAGCAGTATCCTCAGGAGTTTCAATGAAGAGAAAACTCCCTCAAATCCTCAGCCTTTTGAACAGATGTTGCCTGTCTTCCCTTATCTCCTCTAAGAATGCATCCTCTGCAATCCTCTCCAGTGGAGGCTGTAGTTTCTGCTCCACTCCTCCCCTCCTTTTGAATTTCGAGGTTAGGAGAGATAACTGGTATTATCCTACAAAGGTCTTCTATTACTCAAAATTGACACTCTTATTAAAATATGTAGATAGACAATGCATAAATGCACACATACTTTGCTTCTGAGGCTTATGCAATCAGCCAATTAGCTGTAACCCTCAACACTCATCGTTGCTGTCATCATTACAAATCTGCCAGGCCCTACCCTCATTCACCAAAGATATTGTTGTTGGCTCATTTCTCCCCTTTATCCCAATTCTTGCCATTACCCTGGTTGAATTTAATATCTTGTCATTTTCTTGTAAAAATCATTCAGTGTTTCCCACTGCTCTTGGTTCTGAGCATGGTCTACGCGTCCCAGCAGGATAGTAACTGATCTTGGCAGTCACCAATCTCTTAGCAGATTCCATGTATTAATTCATATTGTGCTTCTTTAAGTTCTTGGAAGACCCCAGGTTCATTCCCAGCCTCAGGATCTTGCAGGTACTGGGCTCCCTTCCAAGAACACTGAGACCCATCCTAGCTCCCAAAGCCTCCTACCCACTTCCTTCCACAACCCTCATGCCTATGAAGTCCATTTCATCCTTCAGCTCTCTATCCAAATGGCCTATTCACAGGTTGAATGTTTCCATGCTAAAGTCAATCCCAACCTACCTAGACTAAACAGTGATTCCCAGCTGAGGGACAATTTGGCACCCCAAGAAATCTTTGTTTGTCACAGGTGATGAGTGCTCTGAAGAGTACCTCTAGCATGTAGAACGCAAAGGCCAGGGGTGCTGCTAGTCATCTGTGAACAATGTTCACAGCACAGTCCCACAACATAGAACTATCCAGTACAAAATGTCAACAGTGCTAAGGTGAGAAACCCCACATGAGATCACAGGTGCAGCCGGTACATTCTGTTGCAGTGCTCATCACATTTATAGTATTATTCATTTAATGTCTGTCTTTCATGTCTCTCTTGATCACCATGAAATCATAACTACATAACATCTGGAACACTTTGGTGATCAATGCCCGTTTATGCACAAGAGAGATACAGGAAAAATTGACAAGGAAAGAAGTCGGGTAGGGAAACACCAGTTAGGAAACCTTCAATAATTCAATAATGAGGAAAGTTTGGACTAGAATGTTCTAAGTGAAAATGGTGAGAGTGTGGGGCATGGTGGCTCACGCCTGTAATCCTAGCACTTTAGGAGGCCAAGGTGGGAGGATTAATTAAGGCCAAGAGTTCAACACAGTCTGGGCAACATAATAAAACATCATCTCTACAAAAAAATAAAAGAACTAGTCAGGCATGGTGCTGCACGCCTGTGGTCCCAGCTAATGAGGAGGCTGAAGTGGGAGGATTACTTGGGCCAAGAAGGTCAAAGCTGCAGTAAGCCGTAATTATGCCACCACATTGTAGCCTGGGCAACAGAGGAAAGCCCTGTCTCAAAAAAAAAAAAAAAAAAAGAGAGAAAGAAAAGAAGAGGAGAGGAGAAAAGAAAGAGAGAAAGGGAGAAAACGAGGAAGGAAGGAAGGAAGGAAGGAGAGAGAGGGAGTGAGGGAGGGAAGGAAGGGGCAGAAGAAAGAAAGAAAAAGAAAGGAAAGAGAGAGAAAGAGAGAAAAAGAAAATGATGAGGATAAGAGGAAGGAAAGACACATCTTAAAGAATCAACACATGAATAATTAGGTATGAGTAATGAAAATGAAATATCAGAAAAGAAAGCTGAGGCTTGAGCAGTCTCAAATGGAAGAAATAGAAACAGTTTTATTTTTTAATGTATTATTTATGGTTCTTTTGTATCAGAAATTAATTGAGACAGCTTAAAATCAGACATATAAAGTAACATTAAATGAAAAACAGCAGCTTAAGTGTCAAATAATGGGAGCAATCAGAAGACTGATCATTCTTAGCAGCAACCTGAAAGAAAGATAAGTGCTGCAATTTAATGTGAAACAAAAATCTGAGCTTTCTGGGAGCCAAGGCACAAAGCAAATCATAAACATGATTGGTCTCCACCTTTGATGAACTTTCGCCACACTTCATGCTATTTTCCTCAGAGTTATTTTGTGATTCATATTCTTAATTTTTGTGTTTCTTTGATTAGGGAAGATAAATTTTCCAGGAACTGAAATCTAAGAAGATATCCAAATGATTTTCTTAAGAAACATTATGTTTCAGGGCAAAATGTTTTCAGTAGTTAATTTTATGGAAGTGCATAAATGTCTCTCATGGGAACCTTTTTTATTTAGGCCCAGGATTAATTAAAGTTATGAAGGTGTCTATACATCAATGATTCTTGGCTACATAAGGGGCTGCTGGTGTGTGGTGAGGACAGGGGGTTTTCAAACCATGTTCATGCCCTCCTGCACTAGCCCCCCAGCACTCCTGACAGTAGACTCACTCATGGAGCCAGTGAGACAGTTGTCTCTCATCGGTAAGTGCTTGTCACTAGATATCCTGTTGGAGAAATAAGGGGAAGGGTTGGAATGGGGATGAGGGGAGTGAGTAGGGAGCTATGAAGGGATTGGCAGTATGAAGAATTCTCTTTCCACCTGCTTGTACAGTTCTAAACAAATATTTTCTTAATAAACTCAGAGGTGATTTTTCTAATTTGCCTCTGGATTTTACATCGGATTGACTGTAGTGTAATAGGTGATGTGACTGATCAGTAGTCATCCCTTTTCCCTGCTTCACCAAGGGTTTATGACAATCCTTGATCCAAAGAAACAATTAAAGCTATTAAGTAGAATCATTACTAACGTGAGTTATAGATCAAGCTATGATGTAACAGAAAATAAGTATCTTAGATATTTCAAAACCCATGACAATGAATGGCACACTCAGATCAATATGTTCAAAGAAGAATCATCAACAATTTCATGAGCTGATTTTTAGTATTAATCAGGCCAACTGAACGTTATAGTAATCACCTGAAAACAACCTAAAATCATTTATAACTATAGGTTAATGTGGATTTGGGACAAACATTTTTCCCTTAAAACATCTCTAAAATTAGTGCACTCCCGTTCTATAATCTGAATATTGGCTGGCACATTGCTGACATTTAGAAAGAATGCAACTGCTAAATACCATGTGCGATTTCTCAAATCACAAATTTGAAGGATGGTTTGCATCATGTCCCAAGAGGACATTTTTGGGAAAATAAAGTGTTCTTTCTTCATAACTATTGCAGCTAATAAAATTCTAAGCCAGCTAGATAATTTTCTTTCATTGGTTAAATGCATTATCACTAGGTATTTTGTTGGAGAATCTTGTTAAGAAGAAGGGCTGGGGAAAGGGGTGAGCTGGGAGCATGTGTGGGGGTGTGGTACAGAGAACTCTCTTTCCACCAGCTTATACAGTTCTAAATCACATATTTTCTTATTAAACTCAGATGTTATTTTTCTAATTTGCCTCTGGGTTTTTAATGACATTTACTCCAAACACAACATTTAATAGCTCTGTGAAAATAATAACAAAATTGAACAGAAGGGAAGTGTTTAGTACGAAAAAGTTGGATTTAAATTCATTTTCCCAGTTCTGTTCTT
Organism: Mandrillus leucophaeus; assembly: GCF_000951045.1. Taxonomy (NCBI): domain Eukaryota; kingdom Metazoa; phylum Chordata; class Mammalia; order Primates; family Cercopithecidae; genus Mandrillus; species Mandrillus leucophaeus. The sequence goes on along the minus strand of NW_012100666.1, from coordinate 443,988 downwards.
CCCTTTCCCCTTTTGTGTTTTGCCATTGACAATAATTCCAGTGTCAACAATGAGAACCTTAGGGATAAGTCAAAATATAAATGATCTATATTTATTTGGGTAACTGCTGGAGGAAAGACAACATCCCGTTTGAAGTTCATTATTAATTGAGATTAGATCTAAACCCTCCCAGTTAAAATGGATTTATGTGGACTATTCTGGCTTCCAAAATCAGCTTGGCAAATTTATGACACTATTGTCTGAAAGGAGAGATATAATTTATTGAAACATTTTATTTTAACCCGGGGTTGGATTCACATACTGTTGTGTGCTAATTGCTCATTGGTAGTCAATAAAAACATTGAAGCTCAAGAATTAGGCATTGTGGCTTATGGCCTGCCTTGCTGTTACTCAAAGTTCCTGTGTTCAGGACAGACCTAGGTACCCTCCGTGGCTCCAGTGTTTTACTACCTCCTGATAACTATCCTCTCACTGCTGAGGGTCACCTGCCGGGGCCCCCTCCCAAGCCACCCTGCTCTAAGTAGTATTGCATATTCCAAGTGACATCATCCATCTTTCTTACCCTCTAGGAAAACTCCTGAGTTGAGTGCAGCCATCTCTCTAGTCCACTTCGTTTTTACAAACCATTCCTTGTAACATGTTACTGACCCTCTCAAATCTATTATAACAACTTGTAAAGTTACCTATAAATGCCATTCCAAACAAGTCTGAACACCTCATTTGAGTAACATTTTACAGGTTTGACCGTTTTCTTTTACCTAATATCATTGCCTTGGCTTTGTTTGCATTATATTTTGTTTCTCTTTCCTCACTAATCAATTAATCTATGTTTCAGTCCTCTTGTTCCTCTACTGTCTTAACTAAGAGTGCACTGACCAACACATCTCCATGGTACTAGTTATTTCGTTACGCTGTCGTCAAATTGATATCCATGTGCCTCTTTAGATGATGAGATATTTGACGAATCATATTCATCCTTGTATCCCCAGCTTTATATAATACCTGGCACATCATAAAGGTTCATTATTTGTGGAAGAAACAAAGCTGAGAAGAAAAGAAAGAAGGAAGAAAGGAAATAAGGAAGGAAGAAAGGATGGAAGAAAAATAAGAAGAAAGAAATGAAGGAAGCAGAGATTCTAAGATAAATACAATCCTACGTAAATATTTATTAAAATAAAAACAACTGTAGCCACCTTAAAAGAACAAAACCTCAAGAAAGGTTTTATTTTCAAAAGACACTTAGTAAAACAAAAGATAAATTTTTAAAGGTGAAATATCAGGTTCTCTATTACACTGGTAAAACAAATACTTGAAGTCAAGAAGTTTTCCTAATGCCTCTTAAATCACTCCATATTTAGAGCTAAAGTAAATGGGTCTCAGTAAATGGGACCCTGCCTGTGTTCCCCATTTATACCTGTTTGCAATGGAATTTTCAAAGGTTTGGAGAAGGGGACATTAAGGGTGTTCACCATCATACAGTGGATGAACCAGCAAAGTCCCAAATAAAGGTTAACAAGGAGATGAGCAAGTGAATATTGGAAAGCCAACACTTCAAATCAGTGGAACTACTCTTGAATAGTCCTGGAAGCGACCACTCTAAGTTCTCTGACATTGTCTTGCTCAGCTACCCTTGTTTACCTATTTTCATTAACACCCAGTCTCAGAGAAAGAGGCCTCTGTCCTCTGTCCTAAAGATAAGATTTCTGCTTGTTCTCTTAATCCCAAGGGTTCTCATCTTCACACATGTTCTTTTCCCTGCAATTAACAGTTCAGAAAAATTCTTTAGCATTTTCAGCCTCCCTCTCTAAACCAGCCTCTGTCTTTCTGTCTTCAAACATTCTCAGATCTCCCCCATCTAAAAATAAAATATACAAGCAGTTGAACACAGCTCTTCCTCCTATCAATCCAGCCATCTCTCTAGTCCACTTCGTTTTTACAAACCATTCTTTGTAACATGTTACTGACCCTCTAAAATCTATCATAACAACTTGTAAAGTTACCTATAATGTCATTCCAAACAAGTGTGAATACCTCATTTGAGTAACATTTTACAGGTTTGATCGTTTTCTTTTACCTAACACCATTGCCTTGGCTTTGTTTGCATTATATTTTGTTTCTCTTTCCTCACTAATCAATTAATCTGTGTTTCAGTCCTCTTGTTCCTCTACCGTCTTAACTAAAATGATGATTTTCAGGCCTCCATTTTTTTTCCTGTATGATTTCCAACATCTTCTACATTTCTAATCTCAATCTCTTGCTCCAGCCTTCAATTACTATACATCCTGAGTTGTAGACTTCTTTGTTTTAGACGTTTGGAGAGCTGAAAGTGATGGGAGTGGGGGAAGACTTAGGGGAAGAGTATAAAGTGATGCATTATGAATGAAAGAGTCATCTATGTGTTAAAAATTCACATGGAATTTACATTGATAATAATGTCTCTTTTCCTATATTAAGTGTTACATGATATGTAATGTTATAAATATTTCAATGAAAACTACTTAAATACCCAACGTGGAAATGTTAGATGCCCCTGCAAAGTTCCTCCTTTTGAGTACTCAAATCATTATTGATTCCCCATCAAAGTCAAGAAATTCTATTGATATTTTCTTTCAATGAGCATCAGAATTTTGTTTCTTTTTACTCCCCATGCTTTGATTGGGGCTTTTATTTGCTTCAATTATGTCAATTGTTTCCTCTTTTGTGTCATTTTTTCCTGTTTCTTCATCTCCCATCTATCCTAAGATACAATGAGTGCTTTCTCTTTCTTAGATACCTGTCATGTTTTGCTCCATACTAAGAACTGGAAATGACCTATCCCCAATTCTAAGCTGAAGTTATTCCAAAGTAATTTTATTTATAATTTTGAGGAATGAAATTTGTAGATAAGGAAGAATGTCTTAAAACATTTGACAAAATCTTAAAAAACAAAAAACTTATAAAGTGAAGAAACATAAGCTAGGTGTTGGCAGAGTTAGGGGGATTTGTGTCTGACTGAATAGAAAAAATGCTTCTGGGCTTGTATGTGGCCTTGTCCTGTTCCTTATGTTTATCAGTGATTCATGTAAGGACAAAAGCATGCTTATAAAATCCTTAGGAGACCAATATTTTGGAGATCTACAACAGCAGGACAGAAATTCAAAACATTCTCTCTGGGCTTGAAAATATGACATGAAGTTATATGATAATGAAGTAAACTGTACTTAGAATAAAAGAATCAATTATACAAGTTCATGAAAGGAATCTGGCTTAAGAGCAATTCTTATGAGAATATAAAGACTTTAGTTGACAAAGAGCTTAATATTAATGTTAATAATATGACCTATAGAGTGAAATATAAGACTATCCTAAGAGAATATTTATTTTTGTGCAGAAGAGATAAAAAGCTAATTCAATGGCCCCTAAACTAAAAGACGAGGGCTAGCCTGTTACTCTAATGAAAGAGTGCTGACGTTGGTTCTGTAGCTGCCAGCAAAGGAGAAACACCAGAGGTTCCCAGTGTCATCTTTCTTATTATCCCTATCCCAGTTTC
>NW_012100666.1:422256-437564 GCF_000951045.1 Mandrillus leucophaeus | reverse complement strand
TGCCACCATAAGCTTTCCAAATAGAATGTTCATACGTTAATTGAAATGCAATAGGTGTACCATAGTATTGCTTCTCCTGCCGAGATCTAAACACGTGCTGCTCTTAGAATGAATATAGACAAATTATAAGGATTATGTCAATGAAGAGAGCTAACCAAACAGAGTTCCTCCTGAGAAGTTACTATCTGTTCCTTCTGTTTAAAGGCCAAGTTATTATTTTAATGTAGCCAGAGGAACCATAATATTAACTCAAAAATGCTTCTGATACATACATTTGCTTTGTGAACCCATGTATAAAACATGAACCCAAGATGAGATACCTTCAGTTTTCTTTGCCACAAAGAGAAATGACACCAATACACCTATGGTTTTTATCCTTCTCAAGAGACACATCTTCTTAATATGTCTACCGAGTTACCATCGTGGTCACTGGAGTGCCTTCCAAGGAGAGACATCACTCTGGCTACCATGGACACAAATATGGTAGGACTCTAAGTCATTCCCTGACATTATTTCTCTGAAAGCCAATTCATTGAAAAACAATTTGCTGTGTTTTCCAGTTTTACTGATTTGACCAAAAAAAAATTAATGCTATCATTTTTTAAATATTGAGATATTTGAGTATAAATTTCTTACGAATATGTATTAATGTATTCTAACTGGTAATTCATTTAAGCATATTTGAGAAGAATATTTATTAAAACAACTTTTTATGAATTGAGTAAATGTGCTATTTGATGAATTAGTCATTCAATATTTGATCTTTTGGCAAATGGGTTTTTGGTAAAATTGGCTTTTGTCAAATTGATTTTAGGTAGGTCAACTTGCTTCCATATAGTAGAGACCATTCTGTCAAATATAATAGAGTAGTGTAAAACCAAGATTTATTTAAGATAGAACAGTAGTGTCAACCATAAAAAATCATGTCCAATAGTGGACATTTGTCAATGTCTGGAGACATTTTTCGTTGCCACAACTGGAACAGTGGGAAGTTCTATAGGTATCTAGTGGATAAAGGCCAGGGTTGCTGCTAGACATCTTCTAATGTACAGGGCACACCATCCCCACCATCAAAGGATTATCTAACATTAAATGTCAATAGTTCCCAGATTAAAAGACCCTAAGATACAAAAGACACCTTTCTCAAAATTCTGTCTACATTTCTCCTACATCTCTCTACACCACCTTGGTGTGTGTGTCCCCATCGCTCAATCTTAAAATTATTTTATTTTGGTTAACTGGTTTTGAGCCTAGTAAGTACTTGGCCCTAGGCAATGAATAGAGAATAGGAGCTGAGCAACTGTGTTGTGTTCTTGGGATTGACAGTCTGAAACAGCTTTCAAACACCTGGCTCTAAGGGAATCATATCTGGAGGCAGAGCCAAGGTTATTAAAAGCCAAGATTCTCTGGGATATATTTTGAGTACCCTCTGACTATCTGTGGTTGTTTGGACACATATGTGTATTTGTATTGGATTTGAGAGGGAACTGGGTGTCCCTTTTTACACTCCCCAACACCACCAATGTGTCATTTATGTAAAAATCTCCAAAATGGGGAGAGGACCTGAAACGGAAGTGGAAGTGGCTCATTTTCTCTTCTCCTTTCTTTTCTTTTTTCCCTTTCCTTTCTCTACAAAGTCCGCAATTCCTTTCATTAGAAGTAATATCAGACTCTAAAGGGGCTTACAGATTGTTCTAGCAAAAACATAGAACCAAAGACATAAGAGGGAAAAACCAAATAAAACATGTAATGACTGTGGACACAATGTTGAACTATTTAAACAAGCCCTGCAGTCCAAGAAAGAAAGAGCAATTACTAAGAAAAGAAGAATGTCCCAATTCCCAAAGGCAAGAGTGTGTCATAACCCGTAGTCTTCAGAGAGTCCTCAGCAGAGTCTTCAACAGAGCCTGTCTGGTAAGGTCTGGCTGCTGGAGGTAGAAGAAGCAGCCTAGTCCATGTTCTCCAGAGACCAGCTTGTCAATTCCTTCCTGTTTCTTACCAGGACCACACCAGCTGAAAGTGGCCAAAGGAAATAAAGTTTGCAGGGACCTTGGGAGCAGTTTTCTTCACTGCCCATGTGTCAAAGCAAAACTCTAGAAGTGGAAACAGAAAGATGATTTTGTGGTATTGGTGGACGGAACAAACAGCTTGACTGACTAGGAAAAAGTCAAGTCCAATGTCTTCCTTTATAGGATCCAGCTTCTCCAGAACACCAGCTATGATTTCTTAAGCTCGGATTTTAAGATGAAAAGAGAAATGGCCAGACAAGTGTAAGATAAGTCAGTTGAGCAAGAGAGGAGACAGTGATGTTATCCTGACCTGTCTCCAGCCTGTCTGAATAGAGGAACAGAGAATGAAGCAAATGTCAGAGTTGGAAAAGACTTCAAAAGTTTTCTAAATCTAAGCTTCTCATTTTGGAGCTAAGGAAATAGATAACCAGAGGCTAAGACATTCATGTATTGTCACATGCTAATAAAAGTCATAACCAAGTCTCTCCTCGCCACTTCCAAACTGATGTCCTTTCGACCCCATCGCCAGTTTGGGGCAACAAGCCTACAACCCATGTGCTCTTCACTAAGTCACCTCCTCTCTCTCTACCATGGTTGTTTCGTAGGATTGACAATATTTGAGACCTAAGACATGAGAGTGCACAGATGAAACATAAAGTAAGAGATACTGGCAATTTGTACACACAATTTACTGAACAACACTCTATAAAAGCAAATCTAACTTATTAACCTTATGAAAACTTCTGAGAATTTAATATATAAATATTTCAGACTTTTTATAAGCTAGCCTTCAAATTAGTGTATGAGTAGCCTTCAGCACATGATGTTGATACTTACAATTAATTAAAAGAGATTAAGTTTGTAAAATAAAAACTGGTGATGTGAACTGTACAAAACTAATGTGTCCATATGGAATCTATTGTTTAGTGGGAAACTGATAGTGGTTGCAACATCTAGAATATCGTGAGGATATAATTAAAATTGGGCTAAGCATGGACAATTAGAATTGAGTCAAAGGCTTCAATGCATATTTATATAATCTTTGTTTAATTAAGACTCATAAGATTATCCCCAGACTAATATCACATGTTCTCTTGGGGATAATAAATAGTAAACTGCTCTCTTTTTTATCCAATTTCATTCAGCTCTGTGAACAATAAAATAAGATTAAGATATTGGATCCCCAAATTTTCAGCTGTCCTATTAATACATTTTAATGCCATTTCCATCCGCTTTAAGTCAGCCAAAAATGAGTAGGCTAACATAAGTAAATGTGTTTGCCAATTTTTTTCAAAATCAAAATTCCTATAAAAACCTCACAGAAAGGAATGGCAAAAAAAAGTCACAAATATCCTCAAATACTTTTTAAAATACCAACTGGGTTATTTCCTTTTTGTGCTGAAAAAGTGGCCAATTTACCTGTATGTCATAATTAACATGTGATATTTTAATTTTTTTATTTTTATTAATATATAATAGATGTGTATATTTGGGGAGTATGTGTGATAATTTAATATATTTACATATATTTGATAATTTAATACATTCATATAACTTATAAAGATCAAATCAGTGTAACTGGGAGATTCATCACCTTAAATGTTTGTGTTTTCTTTATGATAGAAACATTTGAATTATTCTCTTCCAGCTACTTTGAAATATACATTAGATTATTGTAAACTATAGTCACTCTACTGATATATTGAATCCTAGGTCTTATTTCTTGTATTAAATTTTATATTCGTACCCATTAATCAGTCTCTCTTCATCTTCCCTTCCCCCTACCTTTCCCAGCTTCTGATAGTTACCAATGTACAGATATCTCTTGGGTACAGTGATTTCCTTTCTTTGGGATTTATACCCAGTAGTGAAATTGCTCGATCATATGGAAATTCCATTTGTCATTTTTTTGAGGAACCTCCATACCATTCTCCGTAGTGGTTGTACTAGTTCACATTCCCACCAACAGCATACAATGTTTCCTCTTTCTCCAGATCCTTGCCAGCATCTGTTATTTTCTGTCGTTTTTATAAAAGTGATTTTAACTGGGATGACATGATATCCCATTGTAGTATTGATTTGCATTTCTCTGATGATTAATAGTGTTGAGAATTTTTTCATGTACCTATTGGCCATTTGTGTATCTTTTTTCTTTTTATTTGTAGAAATTTATGGGCTACATGTGCAATTTTGTTACATGCATAGAGTAGTGGTCAAGTCAGTGCTTATAGAGTATCCATCACCTGAATAATGTACATTGTACTCATTAACCAATTGCTCATCATCCTCCTTCCTTCCACCCACTAACCTGCCAAGTCTCCATTATCTATCATTCCACTCTCAATATCCACGTGAGCACATTTTTTGGCACACCCTTATGAGTGAGTACATGTGACATTTGCCTTTTTGTGCCTAGTTTCACTTAAGATAATGAACTCCAGTTCCATCCATGTTGCTGCAAAAGATATAATTTCACTCTTTTATGGCTGAATAGTATTCTGTTGTGTATATACACCACATTTTCTTATTAATTCATCCATATCTTTGTGTTTCATAATGTGAAAAGTGCTATGATAAATATACAAGTGCAGATATCTTTTTGATGTATTGACTTATTTCCTTTGGGAAGATAACCAGTAGTGAGATTGCTGATTGAATGCTAGTTCAATTTTTAGTTCTTTTTTTTTTTTTTTTTTTTTTGAGACGGATTCTTGCTCTGTCGCCCAGGCTGGAGTGCAGTGGCCGGATCTCAGCTCACTGCAAGCTCCGCCTCCCGGGTTTACGTCATTCTCCTGCCTCAGCCTCCCGAGTAGCTGGGACTATAGGCGCCGGCAACCTCGCCTGGCTAGTTTTTTGTATTTTTTAGTAGACAGGGTTTCACCGTGTTAGCCAAGATGGTCTCAATCTCCTGAGCTCGTGATCCGCCCGTCTTGGCCTCCCAAAGTGCTGGGATTACAGGTTTGAGCCACCGCGCCCGGCCCCAAAAATTCAATTTTTAGTTCTTTAAGAAATATCCATGCTGTTTTCATAGAGGCTGTACATTCCCACCAACAGTGTATAAGAGTTTCCTTTGTTCTACATCCTCACCATAATCTGTTATTTCTGAGTTTGTAATAGTAACCATTCTGACTGGGGTAAGATGATATCTCATTGTTTTGATTTGCATTTCTCTGGTGATTAGTGATGTCGAGTTGTTTTTCTTTTCCATTTATCTGTTGGCCATTTGTATGTCCTTTGAAAAAATGTCTATTCCTGTCATAGCCCACATCTTAATGGGATTCTTTGGGGGGTTTTGCTGTTGAGTTGCTTGAGTTCCTTGTATATTCTAAATATTAGTCCCCTGCAGATGAATAGTTTGCAAATATTTTCTCCTATTTCTCAGGTTGTCTGTTCTCTCTGTTGATTATTATTTTGCTGGGCAGAAGCTTTTTAGTTTAATTAAATCTCATTTGTCTGCATTTGTTTTTGTTATCTTTTGTGGTCTTAACCATAAATACTTTACCCAGACAAATGTCCACAAGAGTTTTCCCTAGGTTGTCTTCTAGTATTTGTTTATTTTCAGGTCTTACGTTTAAGTCTTTAATCCACCCTTCATTGATTTTTGTATATGATGAGAGATATGGGTCCAGTTTCATTCTTCTGCATATGGCTATTCATTTTTCCCAGCAGCATTTATTCAGGAAAGTGTCCATTCTCCAAAGTATGTACTTGTTGGCTTTGTGAAAGGTCAGTTTCCTGTAAACATTTGGCTTTATTTCTGGGTTCTCTATTGTGTTCCATTGATATATATGTCTATTTTTATACAAGTACCATCTTACTTTGGTTACTATAGCCTTGTAATATAATTCTAAATCAGATAATGTGATACCTCCAGCTTCGTTTTTGTTGCTCAGAGTTGCTTTGGCTATTCAGATTCTTTTTTGGTTCCATGTGAATTTTAGAATTGTTTTCTAATTAAGTAAAAAACTGAGTTTGGTATTTTGATAGAAATTGCATTGAATCTGTCGATTGCTTTGGGCAGTATGGTCATATTAACAAAATTAATTCTTCTGATCCATTAGTATGAGATGCTTTTCCATTAGTTTGTGTCACCTTTAATTTCTTTCATAAGTGTTTTGTAGTTTTCCTTGTAGAGATCTTCTTTCACTTCCTGTGTTAAATTTATTTCTATGCATTTTACTTTTTTTACCTATGATAAATGGAATTGCCTTCTTGAGTTTTTCTCAGCCAGATTGTTATTGGTGTATGGAAATGCTATTGATTGGTGTACATTGATTTTCTATCCTGAAACTTTACTGAATTCTTTTATCAAATACAAGAGGGTTTTTTGGTAAAGTCTTTAGGTTTTTCTAGACATAAAATCATACCATCAGCAAATGAGGATAATTTTAGTTGCTCGTTTCCAATACCTTTTATTTCTTTCTCTTGCCTGATTCCTCTGGCTAGCACATCTAGTACTATGTTGAATAAGAGTGGTAAAAGTGGGCATCCTTGTCGTGTTCTAGTACTTAGAGTAAATGCTTTCAACTTTTTCTCGTTATAATGTTAGCTGTAGGTGTGTCATATACGGACTTTGTTATTTTGATTAGAGATTAAATTAGGAATAAATATAAAACCTGAACAGATTAATAATGAGTAGTGAGATTGAATCAGTAATGAAAAGTCTCCCAACATAGAATATTCCTTCAATGCCTAGTTTAAAGGTAATTTCTACCATTAAGGAATGTGAATTTTGTTAAATGCCTTATCTGCATCTATTGAGATGATCATATGGTTTTTGTGCTTCATTCTGTTGATGTAATGTATCATTTTTATTGATTTGCTTGTTTAACCATCCTTGCATTTTTAGTATAAATCCCACTTGATTGTGGTATATTATCTTTATGATGTGCTGTCAGATTTGTTTTTCTATTATTTTGTTGAATATTTTTGCATCTGTGTTTGTGAGGGATATTGGCCTGCACTTTCTCTTTTTTTTGTGGAGTCTTTGTGTGGTTTTGGAATCAGGATAATGCTGACCTCACGGAATGAGTTAAAGAGAATTTCCTCCTGTTTCATATTTTGAAATAGTTTTAGGAAGATTGATACTAGCTTTTCTTTCTATGTTTGATAAAATATGGCTAGAGATCCAGCTGATCCTGGGCTTTTCTATGTTGGGAGACTTTATATTACTGATTCAGTCTCACTAGTCAATATCAGTTTGTTCAGGTTTTATATTTATTCCTATTTTAATCTTTATGGGTTGTATTTTTTGTAGAAATTTGTCCATTTCCTCCAGGTTTCCAGTTTGTCCGTGCATAGTTGTTGGTAATATTCTCTGATGATCTTTTGTATTTCTGTGGTATCAATTGTCTGTCTCCCTTTTCATTTCTGATTTTGTTTATTTGGGTTCTGTTTCTTATTTTCTAGGTTATGATAGCTAGTACTTTATCAATTTAGTTTACATTTTTGAAGAACCAGTTTTTGTTCTGTTGATTCATTTTATTATATTTTTTAACCTCTATTTCATTTATTTCTGCTCTGATTGTTAACATTTCTTTTCTTCTGTTAATTTAATGTTTGGTTTGTTCTTGTTTTTCTAGTTCCCTGTTGTGCATTGTTAGGTTGTTATTTTGTAATATTAATACTTTTTTGATATAGGCATTTATTGCTATAAAATTCCTTGTTAGCACTGGTTTTACTTTATCCCACAGGTTTTGGTATGTTGTATTGTCATTTTCATCTATTTCAAAGATGTTTATATTCCCATCTCAATTTCTTCATTGACCCAGGGGTCACTCAGGAACATGTTTAATTGCTATGTATTTGTATATTTTTCAGAGTTCCTCTTGCTATTGTTTTCTAATGTTATTCCATTATGGTCAGAGAAAATACTTGATATTATCTCCATTTTTAAAAACTGGTTGACTTGTTTTGTGGCCTAAAATGTGGTCTATCCTGGAGAATGTTCAATGTGCTAATGAAGACAATGTATATTCTGCAGTTGTTGGATACAGTATTCAGTAAATGTCTGTTAGGTCCATTTGGTCTAAAGCTCAGTTTATATCCAAAGTGTCTTTGTTGATTTTCTTTCTAGATGATCTGTCTAATGCTGACAGTGAGGTGTTGAAACCTCCCACTATTATTTTATTGCACTCTATCTCTCTCTTTAGATCTACTAATATTTGCTCTATAAATCTGGATGCTCCAGTTTTGGGTGCATATATATTTAGAATTGATGTATCAATTGCAGGATTGATCCCTTTATCCTTATATAATGCACTTATTTGTCCTTTTTAAAATTGTTCTTAAAGTCTGTTTTATCTGCTATAAGTATAGCTACTCCTGCATGCTTTTGGTTTGAATTTGCATGGAATATTTTTTCCATCCCTTTACTTTCAGTCTACGTGTATCTTTACTGCTAAAGAGTGTTTAAGTAGCATGTAATTGGATCATTTTAAAAACTCCAGTAATTCTATATATTTTAAGAGGATTATTTAATCCATTTATTTTCAAGGTTATTATTGACATGTGAGGCTTTGTTCCTGTCATCTTAATTGTACTCTGGTTATTATAATTTCTTTTCTTTCTTTTTCTCTTATACTTTGCCATTTAGGTTTGGTGGGTTTCTGTAGTAACACCATTTGAGTCCTTTCTGTTTCTCCTTTGTATGATTGCATGACCAGTGAATTTTATATTTTTGTGTGTTCTCATGATGATAAATGTCATTCTTTGGCTTCCAGTTTTAGGACTGTCTTCCTTAAGCATTCTTTGTATGGCTAGCCTAGTGGTAACTAATTCCTTCAGCATTTGTTTATCTGGGAATGACTTTATTTCTTCTTCATTTATGGAGGATAATTTTGTTGAATGTAGAATTCTTACATCACGGCATTACCTTCTGGCCTGTAATATATTCCTCTAGAAACATCATATTTCCTTGCTTTTTCATGTTTCCTTTGCCCTTAAATTGATATCTGTGCATCTGGTATAACAGTTGCTTCTTCTTATTTTTGAATTTAATTAGTAGAGAAGGACTTTATCTGAAGACATATCTATGGTGTTAGTTGGGTAGGGTATTTTTGCTTTAATTCTAGGTGAATGCAGTACTATAGTCTCTGTATGATTTCATTGGTTGTAAAAAGCTTTAGTGGTATTTGTGTTTTCTTCAGTGGGTTAGATGTAGCTATTAGTAGAGGCTGTAGTGAAGTTGTTCTGGGACTGGGAAGCTAGATTGGCCAGTCTGCAGGTCACAATTGTGGCAGCAGTGGGCTGAGCATACCTATCTTTGTGCCCCAGGATGGTGTACACTAGCACCCATATTAGCAGTTACTCGCAGACTGATTCTTCAGCCTCCAGGTGGCATTCTTAAATACCATTATGGTAGTTATGGACCTGTCAGGTGAACAGATGCTCGGGACCCTGGGAATCAGATGTGGTGTGACCAATGGGAATAGCAATGATGGGACAATTTTCTGGATCGTAAGTGGTGTTCAAATAATGTTAGCAGTGGCTGCAATAGGGTGAATGGGTCTCCATGGGAGGCCCTAACCCCAATGGTGAGAGTAGGCACCGGCTATTGTGAGCAGAGGCAGAGTGATCCTCAAATAGCAGATGGAGTGCTCAGGTAAGAGGTGGGTAGCAGCAATGCTGAGGATCCACCACTAGAGAGGGTGGAGCCACCCTCAATGGTCACAGCCTGGGCTGATGGGTAGCTGATACATGTTCCTTTCATACCCTAGTTCCAGCAGGGCTCACTCCCTGGTCTGGCTGCAGAAGCCCACACCCAGCTTGAGATCAACTTCCAAAGGTAAACCACACCCTGCTTGTATCCTGGTCTCAGACTCCAGCAGTGCTTACTTCCTGACACCATCTGCTGCCACCCAGTCCTCGCCTACTTCTAAGCAGGAGTATAAAGTTTGTCAGAGACTAGTTTTGAAAATGCTGCCTTGTTGAAGCTATTTAGGTCTCGGGTAGTGTATTGGTCTTAGTACAAGCTCCCTTCTGGAGCAGTTTCATTCCAGGGACTCCCAGCAGATTCCTGTTTGTTTCGGGGGTTGAGATGGTCACAGTGTTCTTCCTCTGTGAAGCTATTTAGGTCTTGGGTAGTGTATTGGTCTTAGTACAAGCTCCCTTCTGGAGCAGTTTCATTCCAGGGACTCCCAGCAGATTCCTGTTTGTTTCGGGGGTTGAGATGGTCACAGTGTTCTTCCTCAGCTAGGATAGCATGATAACATAGTAGGGGGTGTGGGCCACTGGAAGTCTATTACTCACCCCTCTCCAGGAGTAACTGGAGAGTTACTCCTGGCCAGAGCGACTGTCTCTCCTTCTCCTTTTTCTTTTGTGTTGCTCCTCATTTCACTGCTGAATTCCAGCATTCTCTCTTGGATAATGTGCTCAATGTATCATGTCTGTACAATCCAGCTCTTCTGTGTGGAGGAGGCAGTCATGAAATGCTTCCAGGCAGCCATTTTTAACCAGATTCTCTCCTCATATGTCTTCTTTTGAGGAATATCTATTCAGGTCTTTCACTTATTTTTCAATCAGATTTTTTTTATATCAAGTTGCTTGTGCTCCTTATATATTCTTATTTTAATCTTTTGTCAGATGGATAGTTTGCAAATATTTTCTCCCATTCTGTAGGTTGTCTCTTTACTTGGTTGTTTCTTTTGCTGGGTACAAGCTTTTTAATTTTTTTTTAAATTTCTGTGGGTACATAGTAGGCATACATATTTATGAAGTACATGAGATATTTTGATATAGGCATACAATGCATAATAATCCATAACCTCAAGCATTTATCCTTTCTTTGTGTTACAAACAATCTAATTATACCCTTTTAGTTATTTGTTTTTACATATTATCCTAACAGTGGGCCTATTGTTGCTACTATTATGCTCTTTTTGCTTTTTTTTTTTTTTTAACTTTTGTTTTTGATTTAGGGGTACATGACAGGTTTGTCATATAGGTAAATTGCATGTCATGGGAGTTAGGTGTATAGATTATTTTGTTACCCAGGCAATAAACACAGTACCTCCTAGGTAGTTTGTCAATCCTTACCCTCCTCCCACACTCCACCCTAAAGTAGTTCCTGGTGTCTGTTGTAATTTCTTTGTGTCTATGTGTACTCAATGTTTAGCTCCCACTTACAAGTGCAGTAAGAACATGCAGTATTTGGTTTTTTGTTCCTGCATTAGTCCACTTAGCATAATGGTTTCCAGCTCCATCCTTATTAGTGCAAAGGACATTATCTCATTCTGTTTTATGGCTGCATAGTATTCCATGGCATATATGTAACACATTTCCTTTATCCAGTATACCATGGTCATTTAGGTTAATTCCATGTCTTTGCTATTGTGAATAGTGCTGTAATTAACATATGCATACATGTGTCTTTATGATAGAATGATTTATATTCCTTTTGGTAAATAACCAGTATTGAGATTGCTGGGTGAAATGGCAATTCTTTCTTATGTTATCTGAATAATAGCCAAACTGTTTTCACAATGGCTAGACTAATTTACATTCCCACCAGCAGTGCATAAAAATTCCTTTTTCTCAGCAGCCTTGCCAGCATTTGTTATTTTTTGATGTTTTAATTATAGCCATCCTGGCAGGTATGAGATGGTATCTCATTATGGTTTTGATTTACAATTCTCTAATGATTCATGATGTTGAGCAGTTTTTCATGTGCATATTGACCATGTGTATGCCTTCTTTTTGAGAAGTGTCTGTACCTGTCTTTTGCCAAATTTTTTAATGGGGTTGTTTTTTGCTTCTTAATGTGTGTAAGGTTCTTGTAAATTCTGGATATCAGACCTTCATCAGATACATAACCTGCAAATGTTTTTTCCCACTCTGTAGGTTGTATGTTTACTCCATTGATAGTTTTTTTGTGCAGGTACTTCATTTAATTAGGTCCTATTTGTCCATTTTTATTTTTGCTGCAAATGCTTTTGAGGTCTTTGTTAGGAAATCTTTGCCAAGTCATATGTATAGAATGGCATTTCCTATGTTATCTCCCAGAGTTTTTATAGTTTTCACTTTTATATTTAAGTCTTTAATCCAACTTGAGTTGATTTTTGTATATGGTGAAAGAAAAGGGTCCAGTTTCAATCTTCTACTTGTGGCTAACCAATTACACCAGCACCATTTATTGAATAGACCATTGCTTGTTCTGGTCAACTTTGTTGAAGATCAGATGGCTGTAGGTATGCAGCGTTATTTCTGGACTCTCAGTTCTGTTCAGTTGGTCTTTTTTTGTAACAGTGCCATGCTGTTTTGGTTACTGTAGCCTTCTAGTATACTTTAAAGTCAGGTAATGTGAGATGTTTAGCTTTGTTCTTTTTGCTTAGATTGCCTTGGATATTTAGGCTCTTTCTTGGTTCCCTATAAATTTTAAAATAGTTTTTCCTAACTCTATGAACAATGTCCTTGGTAGTTTGATAGGAAGAGCATTGAATCTGTAAATTGCTATGGGCAGTATGGCCATTTTAACAATATTGATTCTAGCGATGCATGAGCATGGAATGTTTCCATTTGTGTCATCTCTGATTTTGTTGAGCAGTGTTTGGTAAAGCTCTTTGTAGAGATCTTTCACCTCCCTGGTTAGCTGAATTCCTAAGGATTTTATTCTTTTTGTGGCTATTGTGAATATAATTGTGTTCTTGATTTGACTCTCGGCTTGGAGTTGTTACTGATTCCTGTACATTGATTTTGTATCTTGAAACTTTGCTAAAGTTGTTTAGCAGATCTAGGAGCTTTTGGACAGAAACTATGTGATTTTCTAGGTGTAGAATAATGTTGCCTGCAAACAGAGATAGCTTGACTTCCTCTCTTCCTATTTGGGTGCCATTTTTTTCTTTGTCTTACCCAACCGCTCTGGCTAAGACTTGCAGTACTTTGTTGAATAAGAGTGGTGAGAGAGTGCATCCTTGTCTTGTTCCAGTTCTCAAAGGGAATGCTTCCAGATTTTGCCCATTCAGTATGATGTTGGCTGTGGGCTTGTTATGGATGGCTCTTATTATTCTGAGGTATATTCCTTCAATGTTTAGTTTATTGAGGATTTTTAACATGAAGCGATGTTGGATTTTTACCAAAAGCCTTTTATGTATCTATTGAGATAGTTATTTGGTTTTTATTTAGTTCTGTTTATGTGATGAGTCATATTTGTTGATTTGGGTATGTTAATCCAACCAGCATTAAAGCCTACTTGATCATGGTAGATTTTGATGTGCTGCTGGATTCAGTCTGCTAGTATTTTGTTGAGAATTTTTGCATCTATGTTCATCAAGGATACTGGCCTGAAGTTTTCTGTTGTTGTTGTGTCCCTGCCAGGTTTGGGTATCAGGGTGATGCTGCCTCATTTAATGATTTAGGTAGGAGTTCCTTCTTCTCAAGTCTTTGGAACAGTTTCAGTAGGAATGGTACCAGGTCATCTTTACATAATACATCTGGTAGAATTCAGTTGTGAATTCATCTGGTCCAGGGTTTTTCTAGTTGACAGACTTTTTATTACTAATTCAATTTCAGAACGGGTTATTGATCTGTTCAGGTATTCAGTTGCTTCCTGGTTCAATCTTGGGAGGTTTTATATTTCCAGAAGTTTATCCGTTTCTTCTATGTTTTCTAGTTTGTGTACATAGAGGTGTTCATGGCAGTCTTTGAGGGTTTTTTGTATTTCTATGGGGTCAGTGGCAGTGTCCACTTTGTCATTTGTGATTGTGTTTATTTGGATTTTCTCTATTTTTACTCTGTTAATTTGTGTATATAGGTAGAAATAGGATTCCTGGATCATATGCTAGCTCAATTTTTAGTTTCTGGAGTAAACTCCAAGCTGTTCTCCATAATGGTTGTACTAGTTTACATTCCCAAAAACAGTGTGTGACACTTCCCTTTTCTCCACATCATCATCAACATGTGTTATTACCTGTCTTTTGGATATAAGCCATTTTAATTGGGGTGAGATTTTATCACATTGTAATTTTGATTTGCCTTTCTCTGGTGATCAATGACGTCGAGTACCTTTTCATACACCTGTTTGGCATCTGTATGTCTTCTTTTGAGAAATGTCTATTCAGGCCTTTTGGCAAAAGCTTTTTAGCTTGATGTGATCTCACTTGTATACTTTTGTTTGAGTTGCCTGTGCTTTTGGGATCTTATACAAAAAAACTTTGCCCTAGAGAAAGGAGGTGGGTTAAACAACAAACAAACAAACAAAAACTACCAATTAGGTACTATGTTCACTACCAGAGTGACAGAATCTGTACTTCAAACCCCATCATCACATAATATTCCCATGCAACAAATCTGCACATGTACCCTGTATCTAAAATTAAATTTGAAGTTAAAAACATTTGTTTTGCCCAGATCAATGTCCTGGAGCATTTCCCTAATTTTTTTTTTCTAGTAGTTTTATAGTTCCAGGTCTTCTACTTAAGTCTTTAATCCATCTTGATTTGATTTTTTATATGGTGAGAGGTAGGAGTCCAGTTTCATTCTTCTGCATATGGTTATTCCATTTTCCAACACTATTAATTAGGAGGGTGTCTGTTTCTCATTATATGGTCTTAGTGCCTTCGTCAAAGATGAGTTGGTTGTAAATGTGCAGATTTACCTCTGGGTTCTATATTTTGTTCCATTTGTCTTTGCATCTGTTTTTATGCCAGTACCATGCTGATTTGGTTACTGTATCTTTGTAGTACATTTGGAAGTCAGATAGTGTGATGCCTTAAGCTTTGTTCTTTTTGCTCAGGATTCATTTGTGTATTTGGGGTTGTCTCTGATTCCATATACATTTTAGGATTTTTTTTTTCTATTTATGTGAAGAATATTGGTATTTTGATAGGGATTACATTGAATCTGTAAATAGCTTTGGGTAGAATTTTCACCTTAACAAAATCAATACTTCCAATCCATGAGTATAGGATATCTTTCTATTACTTTTTTGTCCTGTTCAATTTTTTAATTCATATTTCACAGTTTCCTTGATAGACTTTTCACTTCTTTTGCTAAATTGATTCCTGGGTGTTTTATATTCTTTGTAACTATTGTATGTGGGATTGCTTTCTTGATTTCTTTTTCAGATTGTTCATTATTGGCATATATAAATGCCACTGCTTTTTGTATGTTGATTTTTGTATCCTGTAATTTTACTGAATTTTTTTATCAGTTCTAAGTTTTTTAATGGTCTTTGGGTTTTTCTAATTATAAGATCATGTTTTCTGCAAATGAGACTTCTTCTTTTCCAGTTTCAATGTTCTTTATGTCTTTCTCTGGCCTAATTGCTCTGGCCAGGACTTCCAGTATTATTTTAATAAAAGT